>NW_027468080.1:0-56789 GCF_965363235.1 Mytilus galloprovincialis
CAGGACAAAAAGTCACGGTCAACAAGTCACAGACAAAAAGTCACAATTCAGTTTAGAGATTATTTTTCTTTGAACAAGAAAACACTTTTTTTTGTATTTTTCTTCAAATTTTATATAAGAAGGGTTCAAGCAACTTAGTAATTAAAATTTATTCAATAAATATCAATAATAATCAAATAATTGTTATGAAAACAAAATGTCAAAGTGGTTTGGTACTTAAATGGCTTCAATTTGCCAATAAATATGGCCCCATAAATATATCCTTTGCAAGATTAAAATCTAATACATTTCCATTTATCATGTTTATCAAGCTTTATGAGCAATTTCCTTAAATTAAAAATGAATGTATGTAATAAAAAGAAAAAATATTTCAAGATCTTTTTCATATATATTCAAACCAATTGTCAACAATTTGTTTGTGACTTTTTGTCCTGTGACTTTTTGTCCTATCAAATTTGTGACTTTATGTCCTGTGACTTTTTGTCCGGCGACTTTCTGTCCGTTTACCTTCCATCTAAATCAGTTAACTGAATAATTGTTTTTTGCAGTAGTCCGGGTAACGAGTCGATATCTGTTATTAATCATGCAAATTGCGAGTAAACACTTACACACCTTTTTCAGAATGTCAGCTAAAAACAAAGAATCACTGGTGATAGGGGAGTGTAACCGATGAATTGATCCTGAATCAGATAAGATTTTCCAATTTTTACGGAGAACCTCTTTATTTGATCACACTCGCCTGGAGATTTAATAATAAGGCTACTAAAAACATTTTATTTCCCCATGTTCGCTGTTTTTCGCTATAATTATTAAGCTGAATAAAGCTATTTGAAAAATACATTAATTTGTGTTTTTTATTGCTGCAAGATATTTGAATAAAATGCTAATTACGCACCAGTTGCTGAGCAGAGAATCATTCTAAGCCAGGAACAGTATATGGTCCGAGACCACAATTGTCGTCCCTTGATTTTCGTTGTTCACAAATATAGTCCCTAGTGTTAACAGTGGGTTACTTGCCAATAATTTTTATACCCCTTCCAAATTTATTTCTCCGAGTTTAATGCCTCAAATTGTAAGTAGGGGGGTGAAATTACACTGTAAAAAAATTTGGGTCCAGAATTTTACAGGAAAGTAGTGATTTGGTCCAGCTGAAAAAGGTTAAAAATTAGCACTTCGGAAGCTGTCAAAAGATTTCAAGACACCCTAAACACAAAATTGTCCATATTTTGAGTTAGAGGCGATGAAGTTTTCTATAATTTTGATATAATTTGTCCCAAAAGTAGTACAACACACTGTAAAAGTTTCATTGGGAAAGCGCAGGTGGGATTTTTTTTATTTTCATTTATGTTCTAAAAGAAATGCACTACGAATTAATTGTGTTCTCGGACCTAAGAGGTGAAGTCTGTAAATATAGAATCTGAACTTTGGCAACTTCCCTAAATGATTTGGTGGTGTCACTTTGTCAAATAGCATGAAACTAAAGGATTTAAACTTTTATTTTATAGAATTTCTGCAAAAATGACCAATTTTGGCATTTTATGGTCAAAATAGGCATTTCAAGGCTTTTTCAATATTGATGCATTCATGGCATCCTGACTTTCTATCTGACAGGTTTTCATGTGTCAATACTTGTGTTTATGTGCCTTCATCTAGTACTTTTACTTGTTTATGAACTCAGAATCTACAGAAAAGAAGGTTATTTCAGATAATATGTACAAAATGTGTTGTATAAATGACCCTTGTCTAACGCCCTGTTTGGATGAAGTCAAAAGTGGGGTTCTTGGTACATAAAATTTGAAGTCTACAATAAAGACCTCACTAAATTTGTATCAAAAGCACTTTACAATGTCTAATGTACCTGTTCCATTTCACATAATATCTTTCTTTTCTTCTGTAGGATAGCAAGTGGTTTAAATATAAGCCTGTTGAGACTAAAATTGCATTCAAGTTTTTATTAAAAAGGCAAAAATCTTTGTATCAGACCATACTGTCTGTAAGAAAAGTTAATTGCAAGAGCCTTTTTGTGCTCAGATTTGTTGTATCATGTCACATGAGTATAGAAATGATAAAAAGGACACATTTTTTTATTTCTTATAGCCTCAATATGCATTTTTTAATGTAAATATGTGGCACGGCTTAAATTGACCCTTATTTTTTTCCAGTCTTGCTTGGCTTAAGACCCTTTTAAAGTAATATGATATGCTATTTGTAACTTTTCTTTCTATTTAAAGTACATTCAATACATATGTAAGGATTATTTATAACCAAAAAGCTTCACAAATTTAAAATTGCTGGAATATATTACATCTTCATGTAAGGCCCCCTTTCATTGAAAAACCTCAATTTTTAGGCCCAGGCTGATATAAATTTGACTTTTGAATAATTATGCTAAGTCTGATAAATCAAATGAGTACTCTATTGCTTTAAGTACATAATAAATGATATATTAGGGCATTTGAAAAGTATTTTTTTGCAACATTTTAATTTTCAAAGCCCAAAATGTTGATAGTTGAAATTTTTCAATTTTAACGTCAAAATTTAACACGCAAAGATGAGTATAGAATTTAACATAGTGTCTATAATATATATCCTATTGTTATGAAACTTTGCAAGCAGTGTTATAATTTATTAAGCTTTGGTCATACCAAGTTTTTTTAAGATTTGTCATCTCTTTCTATCCTATTAGGTCCGAGACCACAATTGTCGTCCCTTGATTTTCGTTGTTCACAAATATAGTCCCTAGTGTTAACAGTGGGTTACTTGCCAATAATTTTTATACCCCTTCCAAATTTATTTCTCCGAGTTTAATGCCTCAAATTGTAAGTAGGGGGGTGAAATTACACTGTAAAAAAATTTGGGTCCAGAATTTTACAGGAAAGTAGTGATTTGGTCCAGCTGAAAAAGGTTAAAAATTAGCACTTCGGAAGCTGTCAAAAGATTTCAAGACACCCTAAACACAAAATTGTCCATATTTTGAGTTAGAGGCGATGAAGTTTTCTATAATTTTGATATAATTTGTCCCAAAAGTAGTACAACACACTGTAAAAGTTTCATTGGGAAAGCGCAGGTGGGATTTTTTTTATTTTCATTTATGTTCTAAAAGAAATGCACTACGAATTAATTGTGTTCTCGGACCTAAGAGGTGAAGTCTGTAAATATAGAATCTGAACTTTGGCAACTTCCCTAAATGATTTGGTGGTGTCACTTTGTCAAATAGCATGAAACTAAAGGATTTAAACTTTTATTTTATAGAATTTCTGCAAAAATGACCAATTTTGGCATTTTATGGTCAAAATAGGCATTTCAAGGCTTTTTCAATATTGATGCATTCATGGCATCCTGACTTTCTATCTGACAGGTTTTCATGTGTCAATACTTGTGTTTATGTGCCTTCATCTAGTACTTTTACTTGTTTATGAACTCAGAATCTACAGAAAAGAAGGTTATTTCAGATAATATGTACAAAATGTGTTGTATAAATGACCCTTGTCTAACGCCCTGTTTGGATGAAGTCAAAAGTGGGGTTCTTGGTACATAAAATTTGAAGTCTACAATAAAGACCTCACTAAATTTGTATCAAAAGCACTTTACAATGTCTAATGTACCTGTTCCATTTCACATAATATCTTTCTTTTCTTCTGTAGGATAGCAAGTGGTTTAAATATAAGCCTGTTGAGACTAAAATTGCATTCAAGTTTTTATTAAAAAGGCAAAAATCTTTGTATCAGACCATACTGTCTGTAAGAAAAGTTAATTGCAAGAGCCTTTTTGTGCTCAGATTTGTTGTATCATGTCACATGAGTATAGAAATGATAAAAAGGACACATTTTTTTATTTCTTATAGCCTCAATATGCATTTTTTAATGTAAATATGTGGCACGGCTTAAATTGACCCTTATTTTTTTCCAGTCTTGCTTGGCTTAAGACCCTTTTAAAGTAATATGATATGCTATTTGTAACTTTTCTTTCTATTTAAAGTACATTCAATACATATGTAAGGATTATTTATAACCAAAAAGCTTCACAAATTTAAAATTGCTGGAATATATTACATCTTCATGTAAGGCCCCCTTTCATTGAAAAACCTCAATTTTTAGGCCCAGGCTGATATAAATTTGACTTTTGAATAATTATGCTAAGTCTGATAAATCAAATGAGTACTCTATTGCTTTAAGTACATAATAAATGATATATTAGGGCATTTGAAAAGTATTTTTTTGCAACATTTTAATTTTCAAAGCCCAAAATGTTGATAGTTGAAATTTTTCAATTTTAACGTCAAAATTTAACACGCAAAGATGAGTATAGAATTTAACATAGTGTCTATAATATATATCCTATTGTTATGAAACTTTGCAAGCAGTGTTATAATTTATTAAGCTTTGGTCATACCAAGTTTTTTTAAGATTTGTCATCTCTTTCTATCCTATTAGGTGAAGTCTGTAAATATAGAATCTGAACTTTGGCAACTTCCCTAAATGATTTGGTGGTGTCACTTTGTCAAATAGCATGAAACTAAAGGATTTAAACTTTTATTTTATAGAATTTCTGCAAAAATGACCAATTTTGGCATTTTATGGTCAAAATAGGCATTTCAAGGCTTTTTCAATATTGATGCATTCATGGCATCCTGACTTTCTATCTGACAGGTTTTCATGTGTCAATACTTGTGTTTATGTGCCTTCATCTAGTACTTTTACTTGTTTATGAACTCAGAATCTACAGAAAAGAAGGTTATTTCAGATAATATGTACAAAATGTGTTGTATAAATGACCCTTGTCTAACGCCCTGTTTGGATGAAGTCAAAAGTGGGGTTCTTGGTACATAAAATTTGAAGTCTACAATAAAGACCTCACTAAATTTGTATCAAAAGCACTTTACAATGTCTAATGTACCTGTTCCATTTCACATAATATCTTTCTTTTCTTCTGTAGGATAGCAAGTGGTTTAAATATAAGCCTGTTGAGACTAAAATTGCATTCAAGTTTTTATTAAAAAGGCAAAAATCTTTGTATCAGACCATACTGTCTGTAAGAAAAGTTAATTGCAAGAGCCTTTTTGTGCTCAGATTTGTTGTATCATGTCACATGAGTATAGAAATGATAAAAAGGACACATTTTTTTATTTCTTATAGCCTCAATATGCATTTTTTAATGTAAATATGTGGCACGGCTTAAATTGACCCTTATTTTTTTCCAGTCTTGCTTGGCTTAAGACCCTTTTAAAGTAATATGATATGCTATTTGTAACTTTTCTTTCTATTTAAAGTACATTCAATACATATGTAAGGATTATTTATAACCAAAAAGCTTCACAAATTTAAAATTGCTGGAATATATTACATCTTCATGTAAGGCCCCCTTTCATTGAAAAACCTCAATTTTTAGGCCCAGGCTGATATAAATTTGACTTTTGAATAATTATGCTAAGTCTGATAAATCAAATGAGTACTCTATTGCTTTAAGTACATAATAAATGATATATTAGGGCATTTGAAAAGTATTTTTTTGCAACATTTTAATTTTCAAAGCCCAAAATGTTGATAGTTGAAATTTTTCAATTTTAACGTCAAAATTTAACACGCAAAGATGAGTATAGAATTTAACATAGTGTCTATAATATATATCCTATTGTTATGAAACTTTGCAAGCAGTGTTATAATTTATTAAGCTTTGGTCATACCAAGTTTTTTTAAGATTTGTCATCTCTTTCTATCCTATTAGGTCCGAGACCACAATTGTCGTCCCTTGATTTTCGTTGTTCACAAATATAGTCCCTAGTGTTAACAGTGGGTTACTTGCCAATAATTTTTATACCCCTTCCAAATTTATTTCTCCGAGTTTAATGCCTCAAATTGTAAGTAGGGGGGTGAAATTACACTGTAAAAAAATTTGGGTCCAGAATTTTACAGGAAAGTAGTGATTTGGTCCAGCTGAAAAAGGTTAAAAATTAGCACTTCGGAAGCTGTCAAAAGATTTCAAGACACCCTAAACACAAAATTGTCCATATTTTGAGTTAGAGGCGATGAAGTTTTCTATAATTTTGATATAATTTGTCCCAAAAGTAGTACAACACACTGTAAAAGTTTCATTGGGAAAGCGCAGGTGGGATTTTTTTTATTTTCATTTATGTTCTAAAAGAAATGCACTACGAATTAATTGTGTTCTCGGACCTAAGAGGTGAAGTCTGTAAATATAGAATCTGAACTTTGGCAACTTCCCTAAATGATTTGGTGGTGTCACTTTGTCAAATAGCATGAAACTAAAGGATTTAAACTTTTATTTTATAGAATTTCTGCAAAAATGACCAATTTTGGCATTTTATGGTCAAAATAGGCATTTCAAGGCTTTTTCAATATTGATGCATTCATGGCATCCTGACTTTCTATCTGACAGGTTTTCATGTGTCAATACTTGTGTTTATGTGCCTTCATCTAGTACTTTTACTTGTTTATGAACTCAGAATCTACAGAAAAGAAGGTTATTTCAGATAATATGTACAAAATGTGTTGTATAAATGACCCTTGTCTAACGCCCTGTTTGGATGAAGTCAAAAGTGGGGTTCTTGGTACATAAAATTTGAAGTCTACAATAAAGACCTCACTAAATTTGTATCAAAAGCACTTTACAATGTCTAATGTACCTGTTCCATTTCACATAATATCTTTCTTTTCTTCTGTAGGATAGCAAGTGGTTTAAATATAAGCCTGTTGAGACTAAAATTGCATTCAAGTTTTTATTAAAAAGGCAAAAATCTTTGTATCAGACCATACTGTCTGTAAGAAAAGTTAATTGCAAGAGCCTTTTTGTGCTCAGATTTGTTGTATCATGTCACATGAGTATAGAAATGATAAAAAGGACACATTTTTTTATTTCTTATAGCCTCAATATGCATTTTTTAATGTAAATATGTGGCACGGCTTAAATTGACCCTTATTTTTTTCCAGTCTTGCTTGGCTTAAGACCCTTTTAAAGTAATATGATATGCTATTTGTAACTTTTCTTTCTATTTAAAGTACATTCAATACATATGTAAGGATTATTTATAACCAAAAAGCTTCACAAATTTAAAATTGCTGGAATATATTACATCTTCATGTAAGGCCCCCTTTCATTGAAAAACCTCAATTTTTAGGCCCAGGCTGATATAAATTTGACTTTTGAATAATTATGCTAAGTCTGATAAATCAAATGAGTACTCTATTGCTTTAAGTACATAATAAATGATATATTAGGGCATTTGAAAAGTATTTTTTTGCAACATTTTAATTTTCAAAGCCCAAAATGTTGATAGTTGAAATTTTTCAATTTTAACGTCAAAATTTAACACGCAAAGATGAGTATAGAATTTAACATAGTGTCTATAATATATATCCTATTGTTATGAAACTTTGCAAGCAGTGTTATAATTTATTAAGCTTTGGTCATACCAAGTTTTTTTAAGATTTGTCATCTCTTTCTATCCTATTAGGTCCGAGACCACAATTGTCGTCCCTTGATTTTCGTTGTTCACAAATATAGTCCCTAGTGTTAACAGTGGGTTACTTGCCAATAATTTTTATACCCCTTCCAAATTTATTTCTCCGAGTTTAATGCCTCAAATTGTAAGTAGGGGGGTGAAATTACACTGTAAAAAAATTTGGGTCCAGAATTTTACAGGAAAGTAGTGATTTGGTCCAGCTGAAAAAGGTTAAAAATTAGCACTTCGGAAGCTGTCAAAAGATTTCAAGACACCCTAAACACAAAATTGTCCATATTTTGAGTTAGAGGCGATGAAGTTTTCTATAATTTTGATATAATTTGTCCCAAAAGTAGTACAACACACTGTAAAAGTTTCATTGGGAAAGCGCAGGTGGGATTTTTTTTATTTTCATTTATGTTCTAAAAGAAATGCACTACGAATTAATTGTGTTCTCGGACCTAAGAGGTGAAGTCTGTAAATATAGAATCTGAACTTTGGCAACTTCCCTAAATGATTTGGTGGTGTCACTTTGTCAAATAGCATGAAACTAAAGGATTTAAACTTTTATTTTATAGAATTTCTGCAAAAATGACCAATTTTGGCATTTTATGGTCAAAATAGGCATTTCAAGGCTTTTTCAATATTGATGCATTCATGGCATCCTGACTTTCTATCTGACAGGTTTTCATGTGTCAATACTTGTGTTTATGTGCCTTCATCTAGTACTTTTACTTGTTTATGAACTCAGAATCTACAGAAAAGAAGGTTATTTCAGATAATATGTACAAAATGTGTTGTATAAATGACCCTTGTCTAACGCCCTGTTTGGATGAAGTCAAAAGTGGGGTTCTTGGTACATAAAATTTGAAGTCTACAATAAAGACCTCACTAAATTTGTATCAAAAGCACTTTACAATGTCTAATGTACCTGTTCCATTTCACATAATATCTTTCTTTTCTTCTGTAGGATAGCAAGTGGTTTAAATATAAGCCTGTTGAGACTAAAATTGCATTCAAGTTTTTATTAAAAAGGCAAAAATCTTTGTATCAGACCATACTGTCTGTAAGAAAAGTTAATTGCAAGAGCCTTTTTGTGCTCAGATTTGTTGTATCATGTCACATGAGTATAGAAATGATAAAAAGGACACATTTTTTTATTTCTTATAGCCTCAATATGCATTTTTTAATGTAAATATGTGGCACGGCTTAAATTGACCCTTATTTTTTTCCAGTCTTGCTTGGCTTAAGACCCTTTTAAAGTAATATGATATGCTATTTGTAACTTTTCTTTCTATTTAAAGTACATTCAATACATATGTAAGGATTATTTATAACCAAAAAGCTTCACAAATTTAAAATTGCTGGAATATATTACATCTTCATGTAAGGCCCCCTTTCATTGAAAAACCTCAATTTTTAGGCCCAGGCTGATATAAATTTGACTTTTGAATAATTATGCTAAGTCTGATAAATCAAATGAGTACTCTATTGCTTTAAGTACATAATAAATGATATATTAGGGCATTTGAAAAGTATTTTTTTGCAACATTTTAATTTTCAAAGCCCAAAATGTTGATAGTTGAAATTTTTCAATTTTAACGTCAAAATTTAACACGCAAAGATGAGTATAGAATTTAACATAGTGTCTATAATATATATCCTATTGTTATGAAACTTTGCAAGCAGTGTTATAATTTATTAAGCTTTGGTCATACCAAGTTTTTTTAAGATTTGTCATCTCTTTCTATCCTATTAGGTCCGAGACCACAATTGTCGTCCCTTGATTTTCGTTGTTCACAAATATAGTCCCTAGTGTTAACAGTGGGTTACTTGCCAATAATTTTTATACCCCTTCCAAATTTATTTCTCCGAGTTTAATGCCTCAAATTGTAAGTAGGGGGGTGAAATTACACTGTAAAAAAATTTGGGTCCAGAATTTTACAGGAAAGTAGTGATTTGGTCCAGCTGAAAAAGGTTAAAAATTAGCACTTCGGAAGCTGTCAAAAGATTTCAAGACACCCTAAACACAAAATTGTCCATATTTTGAGTTAGAGGCGATGAAGTTTTCTATAATTTTGATATAATTTGTCCCAAAAGTAGTACAACACACTGTAAAAGTTTCATTGGGAAAGCGCAGGTGGGATTTTTTTTATTTTCATTTATGTTCTAAAAGAAATGCACTACGAATTAATTGTGTTCTCGGACCTAAGAGGTGAAGTCTGTAAATATAGAATCTGAACTTTGGCAACTTCCCTAAATGATTTGGTGGTGTCACTTTGTCAAATAGCATGAAACTAAAGGATTTAAACTTTTATTTTATAGAATTTCTGCAAAAATGACCAATTTTGGCATTTTATGGTCAAAATAGGCATTTCAAGGCTTTTTCAATATTGATGCATTCATGGCATCCTGACTTTCTATCTGACAGGTTTTCATGTGTCAATACTTGTGTTTATGTGCCTTCATCTAGTACTTTTACTTGTTTATGAACTCAGAATCTACAGAAAAGAAGGTTATTTCAGATAATATGTACAAAATGTGTTGTATAAATGACCCTTGTCTAACGCCCTGTTTGGATGAAGTCAAAAGTGGGGTTCTTGGTACATAAAATTTGAAGTCTACAATAAAGACCTCACTAAATTTGTATCAAAAGCACTTTACAATGTCTAATGTACCTGTTCCATTTCACATAATATCTTTCTTTTCTTCTGTAGGATAGCAAGTGGTTTAAATATAAGCCTGTTGAGACTAAAATTGCATTCAAGTTTTTATTAAAAAGGCAAAAATCTTTGTATCAGACCATACTGTCTGTAAGAAAAGTTAATTGCAAGAGCCTTTTTGTGCTCAGATTTGTTGTATCATGTCACATGAGTATAGAAATGATAAAAAGGACACATTTTTTTATTTCTTATAGCCTCAATATGCATTTTTTAATGTAAATATGTGGCACGGCTTAAATTGACCCTTATTTTTTTCCAGTCTTGCTTGGCTTAAGACCCTTTTAAAGTAATATGATATGCTATTTGTAACTTTTCTTTCTATTTAAAGTACATTCAATACATATGTAAGGATTATTTATAACCAAAAAGCTTCACAAATTTAAAATTGCTGGAATATATTACATCTTCATGTAAGGCCCCCTTTCATTGAAAAACCTCAATTTTTAGGCCCAGGCTGATATAAATTTGACTTTTGAATAATTATGCTAAGTCTGATAAATCAAATGAGTACTCTATTGCTTTAAGTACATAATAAATGATATATTAGGGCATTTGAAAAGTATTTTTTTGCAACATTTTAATTTTCAAAGCCCAAAATGTTGATAGTTGAAATTTTTCAATTTTAACGTCAAAATTTAACACGCAAAGATGAGTATAGAATTTAACATAGTGTCTATAATATATATCCTATTGTTATGAAACTTTGCAAGCAGTGTTATAATTTATTAAGCTTTGGTCATACCAAGTTTTTTTAAGATTTGTCATCTCTTTCTATCCTATTAGGTCCGAGACCACAATTGTCGTCCCTTGATTTTCGTTGTTCACAAATATAGTCCCTAGTGTTAACAGTGGGTTACTTGCCAATAATTTTTATACCCCTTCCAAATTTATTTCTCCGAGTTTAATGCCTCAAATTGTAAGTAGGGGGGTGAAATTACACTGTAAAAAAATTTGGGTCCAGAATTTTACAGGAAAGTAGTGATTTGGTCCAGCTGAAAAAGGTTAAAAATTAGCACTTCGGAAGCTGTCAAAAGATTTCAAGACACCCTAAACACAAAATTGTCCATATTTTGAGTTAGAGGCGATGAAGTTTTCTATAATTTTGATATAATTTGTCCCAAAAGTAGTACAACACACTGTAAAAGTTTCATTGGGAAAGCGCAGGTGGGATTTTTTTTATTTTCATTTATGTTCTAAAAGAAATGCACTACGAATTAATTGTGTTCTCGGACCTAAGAGGTGAAGTCTGTAAATATAGAATCTGAACTTTGGCAACTTCCCTAAATGATTTGGTGGTGTCACTTTGTCAAATAGCATGAAACTAAAGGATTTAAACTTTTATTTTATAGAATTTCTGCAAAAATGACCAATTTTGGCATTTTATGGTCAAAATAGGCATTTCAAGGCTTTTTCAATATTGATGCATTCATGGCATCCTGACTTTCTATCTGACAGGTTTTCATGTGTCAATACTTGTGTTTATGTGCCTTCATCTAGTACTTTTACTTGTTTATGAACTCAGAATCTACAGAAAAGAAGGTTATTTCAGATAATATGTACAAAATGTGTTGTATAAATGACCCTTGTCTAACGCCCTGTTTGGATGAAGTCAAAAGTGGGGTTCTTGGTACATAAAATTTGAAGTCTACAATAAAGACCTCACTAAATTTGTATCAAAAGCACTTTACAATGTCTAATGTACCTGTTCCATTTCACATAATATCTTTCTTTTCTTCTGTAGGATAGCAAGTGGTTTAAATATAAGCCTGTTGAGACTAAAATTGCATTCAAGTTTTTATTAAAAAGGCAAAAATCTTTGTATCAGACCATACTGTCTGTAAGAAAAGTTAATTGCAAGAGCCTTTTTGTGCTCAGATTTGTTGTATCATGTCACATGAGTATAGAAATGATAAAAAGGACACATTTTTTTATTTCTTATAGCCTCAATATGCATTTTTTAATGTAAATATGTGGCACGGCTTAAATTGACCCTTATTTTTTTCCAGTCTTGCTTGGCTTAAGACCCTTTTAAAGTAATATGATATGCTATTTGTAACTTTTCTTTCTATTTAAAGTACATTCAATACATATGTAAGGATTATTTATAACCAAAAAGCTTCACAAATTTAAAATTGCTGGAATATATTACATCTTCATGTAAGGCCCCCTTTCATTGAAAAACCTCAATTTTTAGGCCCAGGCTGATATAAATTTGACTTTTGAATAATTATGCTAAGTCTGATAAATCAAATGAGTACTCTATTGCTTTAAGTACATAATAAATGATATATTAGGGCATTTGAAAAGTATTTTTTTGCAACATTTTAATTTTCAAAGCCCAAAATGTTGATAGTTGAAATTTTTCAATTTTAACGTCAAAATTTAACACGCAAAGATGAGTATAGAATTTAACATAGTGTCTATAATATATATCCTATTGTTATGAAACTTTGCAAGCAGTGTTATAATTTATTAAGCTTTGGTCATACCAAGTTTTTTTAAGATTTGTCATCTCTTTCTATCCTATTAGGTCCGAGACCACAATTGTCGTCCCTTGATTTTCGTTGTTCACAAATATAGTCCCTAGTGTTAACAGTGGGTTACTTGCCAATAATTTTTATACCCCTTCCAAATTTATTTCTCCGAGTTTAATGCCTCAAATTGTAAGTAGGGGGGTGAAATTACACTGTAAAAAAATTTGGGTCCAGAATTTTACAGGAAAGTAGTGATTTGGTCCAGCTGAAAAAGGTTAAAAATTAGCACTTCGGAAGCTGTCAAAAGATTTCAAGACACCCTAAACACAAAATTGTCCATATTTTGAGTTAGAGGCGATGAAGTTTTCTATAATTTTGATATAATTTGTCCCAAAAGTAGTACAACACACTGTAAAAGTTTCATTGGGAAAGCGCAGGTGGGATTTTTTTTATTTTCATTTATGTTCTAAAAGAAATGCACTACGAATTAATTGTGTTCTCGGACCTAAGAGGTGAAGTCTGTAAATATAGAATCTGAACTTTGGCAACTTCCCTAAATGATTTGGTGGTGTCACTTTGTCAAATAGCATGAAACTAAAGGATTTAAACTTTTATTTTATAGAATTTCTGCAAAAATGACCAATTTTGGCATTTTATGGTCAAAATAGGCATTTCAAGGCTTTTTCAATATTGATGCATTCATGGCATCCTGACTTTCTATCTGACAGGTTTTCATGTGTCAATACTTGTGTTTATGTGCCTTCATCTAGTACTTTTACTTGTTTATGAACTCAGAATCTACAGAAAAGAAGGTTATTTCAGATAATATGTACAAAATGTGTTGTATAAATGACCCTTGTCTAACGCCCTGTTTGGATGAAGTCAAAAGTGGGGTTCTTGGTACATAAAATTTGAAGTCTACAATAAAGACCTCACTAAATTTGTATCAAAAGCACTTTACAATGTCTAATGTACCTGTTCCATTTCACATAATATCTTTCTTTTCTTCTGTAGGATAGCAAGTGGTTTAAATATAAGCCTGTTGAGACTAAAATTGCATTCAAGTTTTTATTAAAAAGGCAAAAATCTTTGTATCAGACCATACTGTCTGTAAGAAAAGTTAATTGCAAGAGCCTTTTTGTGCTCAGATTTGTTGTATCATGTCACATGAGTATAGAAATGATAAAAAGGACACATTTTTTTATTTCTTATAGCCTCAATATGCATTTTTTAATGTAAATATGTGGCACGGCTTAAATTGACCCTTATTTTTTTCCAGTCTTGCTTGGCTTAAGACCCTTTTAAAGTAATATGATATGCTATTTGTAACTTTTCTTTCTATTTAAAGTACATTCAATACATATGTAAGGATTATTTATAACCAAAAAGCTTCACAAATTTAAAATTGCTGGAATATATTACATCTTCATGTAAGGCCCCCTTTCATTGAAAAACCTCAATTTTTAGGCCCAGGCTGATATAAATTTGACTTTTGAATAATTATGCTAAGTCTGATAAATCAAATGAGTACTCTATTGCTTTAAGTACATAATAAATGATATATTAGGGCATTTGAAAAGTATTTTTTTGCAACATTTTAATTTTCAAAGCCCAAAATGTTGATAGTTGAAATTTTTCAATTTTAACGTCAAAATTTAACACGCAAAGATGAGTATAGAATTTAACATAGTGTCTATAATATATATCCTATTGTTATGAAACTTTGCAAGCAGTGTTATAATTTATTAAGCTTTGGTCATACCAAGTTTTTTTAAGATTTGTCATCTCTTTCTATCCTATTAGGTCCGAGACCACAATTGTCGTCCCTTGATTTTCGTTGTTCACAAATATAGTCCCTAGTGTTAACAGTGGGTTACTTGCCAATAATTTTTATACCCCTTCCAAATTTATTTCTCCGAGTTTAATGCCTCAAATTGTAAGTAGGGGGGTGAAATTACACTGTAAAAAAATTTGGGTCCAGAATTTTACAGGAAAGTAGTGATTTGGTCCAGCTGAAAAAGGTTAAAAATTAGCACTTCGGAAGCTGTCAAAAGATTTCAAGACACCCTAAACACAAAATTGTCCATATTTTGAGTTAGAGGCGATGAAGTTTTCTATAATTTTGATATAATTTGTCCCAAAAGTAGTACAACACACTGTAAAAGTTTCATTGGGAAAGCGCAGGTGGGATTTTTTTTATTTTCATTTATGTTCTAAAAGAAATGCACTACGAATTAATTGTGTTCTCGGACCTAAGAGGTGAAGTCTGTAAATATAGAATCTGAACTTTGGCAACTTCCCTAAATGATTTGGTGGTGTCACTTTGTCAAATAGCATGAAACTAAAGGATTTAAACTTTTATTTTATAGAATTTCTGCAAAAATGACCAATTTTGGCATTTTATGGTCAAAATAGGCATTTCAAGGCTTTTTCAATATTGATGCATTCATGGCATCCTGACTTTCTATCTGACAGGTTTTCATGTGTCAATACTTGTGTTTATGTGCCTTCATCTAGTACTTTTACTTGTTTATGAACTCAGAATCTACAGAAAAGAAGGTTATTTCAGATAATATGTACAAAATGTGTTGTATAAATGACCCTTGTCTAACGCCCTGTTTGGATGAAGTCAAAAGTGGGGTTCTTGGTACATAAAATTTGAAGTCTACAATAAAGACCTCACTAAATTTGTATCAAAAGCACTTTACAATGTCTAATGTACCTGTTCCATTTCACATAATATCTTTCTTTTCTTCTGTAGGATAGCAAGTGGTTTAAATATAAGCCTGTTGAGACTAAAATTGCATTCAAGTTTTTATTAAAAAGGCAAAAATCTTTGTATCAGACCATACTGTCTGTAAGAAAAGTTAATTGCAAGAGCCTTTTTGTGCTCAGATTTGTTGTATCATGTCACATGAGTATAGAAATGATAAAAAGGACACATTTTTTTATTTCTTATAGCCTCAATATGCATTTTTTAATGTAAATATGTGGCACGGCTTAAATTGACCCTTATTTTTTTCCAGTCTTGCTTGGCTTAAGACCCTTTTAAAGTAATATGATATGCTATTTGTAACTTTTCTTTCTATTTAAAGTACATTCAATACATATGTAAGGATTATTTATAACCAAAAAGCTTCACAAATTTAAAATTGCTGGAATATATTACATCTTCATGTAAGGCCCCCTTTCATTGAAAAACCTCAATTTTTAGGCCCAGGCTGATATAAATTTGACTTTTGAATAATTATGCTAAGTCTGATAAATCAAATGAGTACTCTATTGCTTTAAGTACATAATAAATGATATATTAGGGCATTTGAAAAGTATTTTTTTGCAACATTTTAATTTTCAAAGCCCAAAATGTTGATAGTTGAAATTTTTCAATTTTAACGTCAAAATTTAACACGCAAAGATGAGTATAGAATTTAACATAGTGTCTATAATATATATCCTATTGTTATGAAACTTTGCAAGCAGTGTTATAATTTATTAAGCTTTGGTCATACCAAGTTTTTTTAAGATTTGTCATCTCTTTCTATCCTATTAGGTCCGAGACCACAATTGTCGTCCCTTGATTTTCGTTGTTCACAAATATAGTCCCTAGTGTTAACAGTGGGTTACTTGCCAATAATTTTTATACCCCTTCCAAATTTATTTCTCCGAGTTTAATGCCTCAAATTGTAAGTAGGGGGGTGAAATTACACTGTAAAAAAATTTGGGTCCAGAATTTTACAGGAAAGTAGTGATTTGGTCCAGCTGAAAAAGGTTAAAAATTAGCACTTCGGAAGCTGTCAAAAGATTTCAAGACACCCTAAACACAAAATTGTCCATATTTTGAGTTAGAGGCGATGAAGTTTTCTATAATTTTGATATAATTTGTCCCAAAAGTAGTACAACACACTGTAAAAGTTTCATTGGGAAAGCGCAGGTGGGATTTTTTTTATTTTCATTTATGTTCTAAAAGAAATGCACTACGAATTAATTGTGTTCTCGGACCTAAGAGGTGAAGTCTGTAAATATAGAATCTGAACTTTGGCAACTTCCCTAAATGATTTGGTGGTGTCACTTTGTCAAATAGCATGAAACTAAAGGATTTAAACTTTTATTTTATAGAATTTCTGCAAAAATGACCAATTTTGGCATTTTATGGTCAAAATAGGCATTTCAAGGCTTTTTCAATATTGATGCATTCATGGCATCCTGACTTTCTATCTGACAGGTTTTCATGTGTCAATACTTGTGTTTATGTGCCTTCATCTAGTACTTTTACTTGTTTATGAACTCAGAATCTACAGAAAAGAAGGTTATTTCAGATAATATGTACAAAATGTGTTGTATAAATGACCCTTGTCTAACGCCCTGTTTGGATGAAGTCAAAAGTGGGGTTCTTGGTACATAAAATTTGAAGTCTACAATAAAGACCTCACTAAATTTGTATCAAAAGCACTTTACAATGTCTAATGTACCTGTTCCATTTCACATAATATCTTTCTTTTCTTCTGTAGGATAGCAAGTGGTTTAAATATAAGCCTGTTGAGACTAAAATTGCATTCAAGTTTTTATTAAAAAGGCAAAAATCTTTGTATCAGACCATACTGTCTGTAAGAAAAGTTAATTGCAAGAGCCTTTTTGTGCTCAGATTTGTTGTATCATGTCACATGAGTATAGAAATGATAAAAAGGACACATTTTTTTATTTCTTATAGCCTCAATATGCATTTTTTAATGTAAATATGTGGCACGGCTTAAATTGACCCTTATTTTTTTCCAGTCTTGCTTGGCTTAAGACCCTTTTAAAGTAATATGATATGCTATTTGTAACTTTTCTTTCTATTTAAAGTACATTCAATACATATGTAAGGATTATTTATAACCAAAAAGCTTCACAAATTTAAAATTGCTGGAATATATTACATCTTCATGTAAGGCCCCCTTTCATTGAAAAACCTCAATTTTTAGGCCCAGGCTGATATAAATTTGACTTTTGAATAATTATGCTAAGTCTGATAAATCAAATGAGTACTCTATTGCTTTAAGTACATAATAAATGATATATTAGGGCATTTGAAAAGTATTTTTTTGCAACATTTTAATTTTCAAAGCCCAAAATGTTGATAGTTGAAATTTTTCAATTTTAACGTCAAAATTTAACACGCAAAGATGAGTATAGAATTTAACATAGTGTCTATAATATATATCCTATTGTTATGAAACTTTGCAAGCAGTGTTATAATTTATTAAGCTTTGGTCATACCAAGTTTTTTTAAGATTTGTCATCTCTTTCTATCCTATTAGGTCCGAGACCACAATTGTCGTCCCTTGATTTTCGTTGTTCACAAATATAGTCCCTAGTGTTAACAGTGGGTTACTTGCCAATAATTTTTATACCCCTTCCAAATTTATTTCTCCGAGTTTAATGCCTCAAATTGTAAGTAGGGGGGTGAAATTACACTGTAAAAAAATTTGGGTCCAGAATTTTACAGGAAAGTAGTGATTTGGTCCAGCTGAAAAAGGTTAAAAATTAGCACTTCGGAAGCTGTCAAAAGATTTCAAGACACCCTAAACACAAAATTGTCCATATTTTGAGTTAGAGGCGATGAAGTTTTCTATAATTTTGATATAATTTGTCCCAAAAGTAGTACAACACACTGTAAAAGTTTCATTGGGAAAGCGCAGGTGGGATTTTTTTTATTTTCATTTATGTTCTAAAAGAAATGCACTACGAATTAATTGTGTTCTCGGACCTAAGAGGTGAAGTCTGTAAATATAGAATCTGAACTTTGGCAACTTCCCTAAATGATTTGGTGGTGTCACTTTGTCAAATAGCATGAAACTAAAGGATTTAAACTTTTATTTTATAGAATTTCTGCAAAAATGACCAATTTTGGCATTTTATGGTCAAAATAGGCATTTCAAGGCTTTTTCAATATTGATGCATTCATGGCATCCTGACTTTCTATCTGACAGGTTTTCATGTGTCAATACTTGTGTTTATGTGCCTTCATCTAGTACTTTTACTTGTTTATGAACTCAGAATCTACAGAAAAGAAGGTTATTTCAGATAATATGTACAAAATGTGTTGTATAAATGACCCTTGTCTAACGCCCTGTTTGGATGAAGTCAAAAGTGGGGTTCTTGGTACATAAAATTTGAAGTCTACAATAAAGACCTCACTAAATTTGTATCAAAAGCACTTTACAATGTCTAATGTACCTGTTCCATTTCACATAATATCTTTCTTTTCTTCTGTAGGATAGCAAGTGGTTTAAATATAAGCCTGTTGAGACTAAAATTGCATTCAAGTTTTTATTAAAAAGGCAAAAATCTTTGTATCAGACCATACTGTCTGTAAGAAAAGTTAATTGCAAGAGCCTTTTTGTGCTCAGATTTGTTGTATCATGTCACATGAGTATAGAAATGATAAAAAGGACACATTTTTTTATTTCTTATAGCCTCAATATGCATTTTTTAATGTAAATATGTGGCACGGCTTAAATTGACCCTTATTTTTTTCCAGTCTTGCTTGGCTTAAGACCCTTTTAAAGTAATATGATATGCTATTTGTAACTTTTCTTTCTATTTAAAGTACATTCAATACATATGTAAGGATTATTTATAACCAAAAAGCTTCACAAATTTAAAATTGCTGGAATATATTACATCTTCATGTAAGGCCCCCTTTCATTGAAAAACCTCAATTTTTAGGCCCAGGCTGATATAAATTTGACTTTTGAATAATTATGCTAAGTCTGATAAATCAAATGAGTACTCTATTGCTTTAAGTACATAATAAATGATATATTAGGGCATTTGAAAAGTATTTTTTTGCAACATTTTAATTTTCAAAGCCCAAAATGTTGATAGTTGAAATTTTTCAATTTTAACGTCAAAATTTAACACGCAAAGATGAGTATAGAATTTAACATAGTGTCTATAATATATATCCTATTGTTATGAAACTTTGCAAGCAGTGTTATAATTTATTAAGCTTTGGTCATACCAAGTTTTTTTAAGATTTGTCATCTCTTTCTATCCTATTAGGTCCGAGACCACAATTGTCGTCCCTTGATTTTCGTTGTTCACAAATATAGTCCCTAGTGTTAACAGTGGGTTACTTGCCAATAATTTTTATACCCCTTCCAAATTTATTTCTCCGAGTTTAATGCCTCAAATTGTAAGTAGGGGGGTGAAATTACACTGTAAAAAAATTTGGGTCCAGAATTTTACAGGAAAGTAGTGATTTGGTCCAGCTGAAAAAGGTTAAAAATTAGCACTTCGGAAGCTGTCAAAAGATTTCAAGACACCCTAAACACAAAATTGTCCATATTTTGAGTTAGAGGCGATGAAGTTTTCTATAATTTTGATATAATTTGTCCCAAAAGTAGTACAACACACTGTAAAAGTTTCATTGGGAAAGCGCAGGTGGGATTTTTTTTATTTTCATTTATGTTCTAAAAGAAATGCACTACGAATTAATTGTGTTCTCGGACCTAAGAGGTGAAGTCTGTAAATATAGAATCTGAACTTTGGCAACTTCCCTAAATGATTTGGTGGTGTCACTTTGTCAAATAGCATGAAACTAAAGGATTTAAACTTTTATTTTATAGAATTTCTGCAAAAATGACCAATTTTGGCATTTTATGGTCAAAATAGGCATTTCAAGGCTTTTTCAATATTGATGCATTCATGGCATCCTGACTTTCTATCTGACAGGTTTTCATGTGTCAATACTTGTGTTTATGTGCCTTCATCTAGTACTTTTACTTGTTTATGAACTCAGAATCTACAGAAAAGAAGGTTATTTCAGATAATATGTACAAAATGTGTTGTATAAATGACCCTTGTCTAACGCCCTGTTTGGATGAAGTCAAAAGTGGGGTTCTTGGTACATAAAATTTGAAGTCTACAATAAAGACCTCACTAAATTTGTATCAAAAGCACTTTACAATGTCTAATGTACCTGTTCCATTTCACATAATATCTTTCTTTTCTTCTGTAGGATAGCAAGTGGTTTAAATATAAGCCTGTTGAGACTAAAATTGCATTCAAGTTTTTATTAAAAAGGCAAAAATCTTTGTATCAGACCATACTGTCTGTAAGAAAAGTTAATTGCAAGAGCCTTTTTGTGCTCAGATTTGTTGTATCATGTCACATGAGTATAGAAATGATAAAAAGGACACATTTTTTTATTTCTTATAGCCTCAATATGCATTTTTTAATGTAAATATGTGGCACGGCTTAAATTGACCCTTATTTTTTTCCAGTCTTGCTTGGCTTAAGACCCTTTTAAAGTAATATGATATGCTATTTGTAACTTTTCTTTCTATTTAAAGTACATTCAATACATATGTAAGGATTATTTATAACCAAAAAGCTTCACAAATTTAAAATTGCTGGAATATATTACATCTTCATGTAAGGCCCCCTTTCATTGAAAAACCTCAATTTTTAGGCCCAGGCTGATATAAATTTGACTTTTGAATAATTATGCTAAGTCTGATAAATCAAATGAGTACTCTATTGCTTTAAGTACATAATAAATGATATATTAGGGCATTTGAAAAGTATTTTTTTGCAACATTTTAATTTTCAAAGCCCAAAATGTTGATAGTTGAAATTTTTCAATTTTAACGTCAAAATTTAACACGCAAAGATGAGTATAGAATTTAACATAGTGTCTATAATATATATCCTATTGTTATGAAACTTTGCAAGCAGTGTTATAATTTATTAAGCTTTGGTCATACCAAGTTTTTTTAAGATTTGTCATCTCTTTCTATCCTATTAGGTCCGAGACCACAATTGTCGTCCCTTGATTTTCGTTGTTCACAAATATAGTCCCTAGTGTTAACAGTGGGTTACTTGCCAATAATTTTTATACCCCTTCCAAATTTATTTCTCCGAGTTTAATGCCTCAAATTGTAAGTAGGGGGGTGAAATTACACTGTAAAAAAATTTGGGTCCAGAATTTTACAGGAAAGTAGTGATTTGGTCCAGCTGAAAAAGGTTAAAAATTAGCACTTCGGAAGCTGTCAAAAGATTTCAAGACACCCTAAACACAAAATTGTCCATATTTTGAGTTAGAGGCGATGAAGTTTTCTATAATTTTGATATAATTTGTCCCAAAAGTAGTACAACACACTGTAAAAGTTTCATTGGGAAAGCGCAGGTGGGATTTTTTTTATTTTCATTTATGTTCTAAAAGAAATGCACTACGAATTAATTGTGTTCTCGGACCTAAGAGGTGAAGTCTGTAAATATAGAATCTGAACTTTGGCAACTTCCCTAAATGATTTGGTGGTGTCACTTTGTCAAATAGCATGAAACTAAAGGATTTAAACTTTTATTTTATAGAATTTCTGCAAAAATGACCAATTTTGGCATTTTATGGTCAAAATAGGCATTTCAAGGCTTTTTCAATATTGATGCATTCATGGCATCCTGACTTTCTATCTGACAGGTTTTCATGTGTCAATACTTGTGTTTATGTGCCTTCATCTAGTACTTTTACTTGTTTATGAACTCAGAATCTACAGAAAAGAAGGTTATTTCAGATAATATGTACAAAATGTGTTGTATAAATGACCCTTGTCTAACGCCCTGTTTGGATGAAGTCAAAAGTGGGGTTCTTGGTACATAAAATTTGAAGTCTACAATAAAGACCTCACTAAATTTGTATCAAAAGCACTTTACAATGTCTAATGTACCTGTTCCATTTCACATAATATCTTTCTTTTCTTCTGTAGGATAGCAAGTGGTTTAAATATAAGCCTGTTGAGACTAAAATTGCATTCAAGTTTTTATTAAAAAGGCAAAAATCTTTGTATCAGACCATACTGTCTGTAAGAAAAGTTAATTGCAAGAGCCTTTTTGTGCTCAGATTTGTTGTATCATGTCACATGAGTATAGAAATGATAAAAAGGACACATTTTTTTATTTCTTATAGCCTCAATATGCATTTTTTAATGTAAATATGTGGCACGGCTTAAATTGACCCTTATTTTTTTCCAGTCTTGCTTGGCTTAAGACCCTTTTAAAGTAATATGATATGCTATTTGTAACTTTTCTTTCTATTTAAAGTACATTCAATACATATGTAAGGATTATTTATAACCAAAAAGCTTCACAAATTTAAAATTGCTGGAATATATTACATCTTCATGTAAGGCCCCCTTTCATTGAAAAACCTCAATTTTTAGGCCCAGGCTGATATAAATTTGACTTTTGAATAATTATGCTAAGTCTGATAAATCAAATGAGTACTCTATTGCTTTAAGTACATAATAAATGATATATTAGGGCATTTGAAAAGTATTTTTTTGCAACATTTTAATTTTCAAAGCCCAAAATGTTGATAGTTGAAATTTTTCAATTTTAACGTCAAAATTTAACACGCAAAGATGAGTATAGAATTTAACATAGTGTCTATAATATATATCCTATTGTTATGAAACTTTGCAAGCAGTGTTATAATTTATTAAGCTTTGGTCATACCAAGTTTTTTTAAGATTTGTCATCTCTTTCTATCCTATTAGGTCCGAGACCACAATTGTCGTCCCTTGATTTTCGTTGTTCACAAATATAGTCCCTAGTGTTAACAGTGGGTTACTTGCCAATAATTTTTATACCCCTTCCAAATTTATTTCTCCGAGTTTAATGCCTCAAATTGTAAGTAGGGGGGTGAAATTACACTGTAAAAAAATTTGGGTCCAGAATTTTACAGGAAAGTAGTGATTTGGTCCAGCTGAAAAAGGTTAAAAATTAGCACTTCGGAAGCTGTCAAAAGATTTCAAGACACCCTAAACACAAAATTGTCCATATTTTGAGTTAGAGGCGATGAAGTTTTCTATAATTTTGATATAATTTGTCCCAAAAGTAGTACAACACACTGTAAAAGTTTCATTGGGAAAGCGCAGGTGGGATTTTTTTTATTTTCATTTATGTTCTAAAAGAAATGCACTACGAATTAATTGTGTTCTCGGACCTAAGAGGTGAAGTCTGTAAATATAGAATCTGAACTTTGGCAACTTCCCTAAATGATTTGGTGGTGTCACTTTGTCAAATAGCATGAAACTAAAGGATTTAAACTTTTATTTTATAGAATTTCTGCAAAAATGACCAATTTTGGCATTTTATGGTCAAAATAGGCATTTCAAGGCTTTTTCAATATTGATGCATTCATGGCATCCTGACTTTCTATCTGACAGGTTTTCATGTGTCAATACTTGTGTTTATGTGCCTTCATCTAGTACTTTTACTTGTTTATGAACTCAGAATCTACAGAAAAGAAGGTTATTTCAGATAATATGTACAAAATGTGTTGTATAAATGACCCTTGTCTAACGCCCTGTTTGGATGAAGTCAAAAGTGGGGTTCTTGGTACATAAAATTTGAAGTCTACAATAAAGACCTCACTAAATTTGTATCAAAAGCACTTTACAATGTCTAATGTACCTGTTCCATTTCACATAATATCTTTCTTTTCTTCTGTAGGATAGCAAGTGGTTTAAATATAAGCCTGTTGAGACTAAAATTGCATTCAAGTTTTTATTAAAAAGGCAAAAATCTTTGTATCAGACCATACTGTCTGTAAGAAAAGTTAATTGCAAGAGCCTTTTTGTGCTCAGATTTGTTGTATCATGTCACATGAGTATAGAAATGATAAAAAGGACACATTTTTTTATTTCTTATAGCCTCAATATGCATTTTTTAATGTAAATATGTGGCACGGCTTAAATTGACCCTTATTTTTTTCCAGTCTTGCTTGGCTTAAGACCCTTTTAAAGTAATATGATATGCTATTTGTAACTTTTCTTTCTATTTAAAGTACATTCAATACATATGTAAGGATTATTTATAACCAAAAAGCTTCACAAATTTAAAATTGCTGGAATATATTACATCTTCATGTAAGGCCCCCTTTCATTGAAAAACCTCAATTTTTAGGCCCAGGCTGATATAAATTTGACTTTTGAATAATTATGCTAAGTCTGATAAATCAAATGAGTACTCTATTGCTTTAAGTACATAATAAATGATATATTAGGGCATTTGAAAAGTATTTTTTTGCAACATTTTAATTTTCAAAGCCCAAAATGTTGATAGTTGAAATTTTTCAATTTTAACGTCAAAATTTAACACGCAAAGATGAGTATAGAATTTAACATAGTGTCTATAATATATATCCTATTGTTATGAAACTTTGCAAGCAGTGTTATAATTTATTAAGCTTTGGTCATACCAAGTTTTTTTAAGATTTGTCATCTCTTTCTATCCTATTAGGTCCGAGACCACAATTGTCGTCCCTTGATTTTCGTTGTTCACAAATATAGTCCCTAGTGTTAACAGTGGGTTACTTGCCAATAATTTTTATACCCCTTCCAAATTTATTTCTCCGAGTTTAATGCCTCAAATTGTAAGTAGGGGGGTGAAATTACACTGTAAAAAAATTTGGGTCCAGAATTTTACAGGAAAGTAGTGATTTGGTCCAGCTGAAAAAGGTTAAAAATTAGCACTTCGGAAGCTGTCAAAAGATTTCAAGACACCCTAAACACAAAATTGTCCATATTTTGAGTTAGAGGCGATGAAGTTTTCTATAATTTTGATATAATTTGTCCCAAAAGTAGTACAACACACTGTAAAAGTTTCATTGGGAAAGCGCAGGTGGGATTTTTTTTATTTTCATTTATGTTCTAAAAGAAATGCACTACGAATTAATTGTGTTCTCGGACCTAAGAGGTGAAGTCTGTAAATATAGAATCTGAACTTTGGCAACTTCCCTAAATGATTTGGTGGTGTCACTTTGTCAAATAGCATGAAACTAAAGGATTTAAACTTTTATTTTATAGAATTTCTGCAAAAATGACCAATTTTGGCATTTTATGGTCAAAATAGGCATTTCAAGGCTTTTTCAATATTGATGCATTCATGGCATCCTGACTTTCTATCTGACAGGTTTTCATGTGTCAATACTTGTGTTTATGTGCCTTCATCTAGTACTTTTACTTGTTTATGAACTCAGAATCTACAGAAAAGAAGGTTATTTCAGATAATATGTACAAAATGTGTTGTATAAATGACCCTTGTCTAACGCCCTGTTTGGATGAAGTCAAAAGTGGGGTTCTTGGTACATAAAATTTGAAGTCTACAATAAAGACCTCACTAAATTTGTATCAAAAGCACTTTACAATGTCTAATGTACCTGTTCCATTTCACATAATATCTTTCTTTTCTTCTGTAGGATAGCAAGTGGTTTAAATATAAGCCTGTTGAGACTAAAATTGCATTCAAGTTTTTATTAAAAAGGCAAAAATCTTTGTATCAGACCATACTGTCTGTAAGAAAAGTTAATTGCAAGAGCCTTTTTGTGCTCAGATTTGTTGTATCATGTCACATGAGTATAGAAATGATAAAAAGGACACATTTTTTTATTTCTTATAGCCTCAATATGCATTTTTTAATGTAAATATGTGGCACGGCTTAAATTGACCCTTATTTTTTTCCAGTCTTGCTTGGCTTAAGACCCTTTTAAAGTAATATGATATGCTATTTGTAACTTTTCTTTCTATTTAAAGTACATTCAATACATATGTAAGGATTATTTATAACCAAAAAGCTTCACAAATTTAAAATTGCTGGAATATATTACATCTTCATGTAAGGCCCCCTTTCATTGAAAAACCTCAATTTTTAGGCCCAGGCTGATATAAATTTGACTTTTGAATAATTATGCTAAGTCTGATAAATCAAATGAGTACTCTATTGCTTTAAGTACATAATAAATGATATATTAGGGCATTTGAAAAGTATTTTTTTGCAACATTTTAATTTTCAAAGCCCAAAATGTTGATAGTTGAAATTTTTCAATTTTAACGTCAAAATTTAACACGCAAAGATGAGTATAGAATTTAACATAGTGTCTATAATATATATCCTATTGTTATGAAACTTTGCAAGCAGTGTTATAATTTATTAAGCTTTGGTCATACCAAGTTTTTTTAAGATTTGTCATCTCTTTCTATCCTATTAGGTCCGAGACCACAATTGTCGTCCCTTGATTTTCGTTGTTCACAAATATAGTCCCTAGTGTTAACAGTGGGTTACTTGCCAATAATTTTTATACCCCTTCCAAATTTATTTCTCCGAGTTTAATGCCTCAAATTGTAAGTAGGGGGGTGAAATTACACTGTAAAAAAATTTGGGTCCAGAATTTTACAGGAAAGTAGTGATTTGGTCCAGCTGAAAAAGGTTAAAAATTAGCACTTCGGAAGCTGTCAAAAGATTTCAAGACACCCTAAACACAAAATTGTCCATATTTTGAGTTAGAGGCGATGAAGTTTTCTATAATTTTGATATAATTTGTCCCAAAAGTAGTACAACACACTGTAAAAGTTTCATTGGGAAAGCGCAGGTGGGATTTTTTTTATTTTCATTTATGTTCTAAAAGAAATGCACTACGAATTAATTGTGTTCTCGGACCTAAGAGGTGAAGTCTGTAAATATAGAATCTGAACTTTGGCAACTTCCCTAAATGATTTGGTGGTGTCACTTTGTCAAATAGCATGAAACTAAAGGATTTAAACTTTTATTTTATAGAATTTCTGCAAAAATGACCAATTTTGGCATTTTATGGTCAAAATAGGCATTTCAAGGCTTTTTCAATATTGATGCATTCATGGCATCCTGACTTTCTATCTGACAGGTTTTCATGTGTCAATACTTGTGTTTATGTGCCTTCATCTAGTACTTTTACTTGTTTATGAACTCAGAATCTACAGAAAAGAAGGTTATTTCAGATAATATGTACAAAATGTGTTGTATAAATGACCCTTGTCTAACGCCCTGTTTGGATGAAGTCAAAAGTGGGGTTCTTGGTACATAAAATTTGAAGTCTACAATAAAGACCTCACTAAATTTGTATCAAAAGCACTTTACAATGTCTAATGTACCTGTTCCATTTCACATAATATCTTTCTTTTCTTCTGTAGGATAGCAAGTGGTTTAAATATAAGCCTGTTGAGACTAAAATTGCATTCAAGTTTTTATTAAAAAGGCAAAAATCTTTGTATCAGACCATACTGTCTGTAAGAAAAGTTAATTGCAAGAGCCTTTTTGTGCTCAGATTTGTTGTATCATGTCACATGAGTATAGAAATGATAAAAAGGACACATTTTTTTATTTCTTATAGCCTCAATATGCATTTTTTAATGTAAATATGTGGCACGGCTTAAATTGACCCTTATTTTTTTCCAGTCTTGCTTGGCTTAAGACCCTTTTAAAGTAATATGATATGCTATTTGTAACTTTTCTTTCTATTTAAAGTACATTCAATACATATGTAAGGATTATTTATAACCAAAAAGCTTCACAAATTTAAAATTGCTGGAATATATTACATCTTCATGTAAGGCCCCCTTTCATTGAAAAACCTCAATTTTTAGGCCCAGGCTGATATAAATTTGACTTTTGAATAATTATGCTAAGTCTGATAAATCAAATGAGTACTCTATTGCTTTAAGTACATAATAAATGATATATTAGGGCATTTGAAAAGTATTTTTTTGCAACATTTTAATTTTCAAAGCCCAAAATGTTGATAGTTGAAATTTTTCAATTTTAACGTCAAAATTTAACACGCAAAGATGAGTATAGAATTTAACATAGTGTCTATAATATATATCCTATTGTTATGAAACTTTGCAAGCAGTGTTATAATTTATTAAGCTTTGGTCATACCAAGTTTTTTTAAGATTTGTCATCTCTTTCTATCCTATTAGGTCCGAGACCACAATTGTCGTCCCTTGATTTTCGTTGTTCACAAATATAGTCCCTAGTGTTAACAGTGGGTTACTTGCCAATAATTTTTATACCCCTTCCAAATTTATTTCTCCGAGTTTAATGCCTCAAATTGTAAGTAGGGGGGTGAAATTACACTGTAAAAAAATTTGGGTCCAGAATTTTACAGGAAAGTAGTGATTTGGTCCAGCTGAAAAAGGTTAAAAATTAGCACTTCGGAAGCTGTCAAAAGATTTCAAGACACCCTAAACACAAAATTGTCCATATTTTGAGTTAGAGGCGATGAAGTTTTCTATAATTTTGATATAATTTGTCCCAAAAGTAGTACAACACACTGTAAAAGTTTCATTGGGAAAGCGCAGGTGGGATTTTTTTTATTTTCATTTATGTTCTAAAAGAAATGCACTACGAATTAATTGTGTTCTCGGACCTAAGAGGTGAAGTCTGTAAATATAGAATCTGAACTTTGGCAACTTCCCTAAATGATTTGGTGGTGTCACTTTGTCAAATAGCATGAAACTAAAGGATTTAAACTTTTATTTTATAGAATTTCTGCAAAAATGACCAATTTTGGCATTTTATGGTCAAAATAGGCATTTCAAGGCTTTTTCAATATTGATGCATTCATGGCATCCTGACTTTCTATCTGACAGGTTTTCATGTGTCAATACTTGTGTTTATGTGCCTTCATCTAGTACTTTTACTTGTTTATGAACTCAGAATCTACAGAAAAGAAGGTTATTTCAGATAATATGTACAAAATGTGTTGTATAAATGACCCTTGTCTAACGCCCTGTTTGGATGAAGTCAAAAGTGGGGTTCTTGGTACATAAAATTTGAAGTCTACAATAAAGACCTCACTAAATTTGTATCAAAAGCACTTTACAATGTCTAATGTACCTGTTCCATTTCACATAATATCTTTCTTTTCTTCTGTAGGATAGCAAGTGGTTTAAATATAAGCCTGTTGAGACTAAAATTGCATTCAAGTTTTTATTAAAAAGGCAAAAATCTTTGTATCAGACCATACTGTCTGTAAGAAAAGTTAATTGCAAGAGCCTTTTTGTGCTCAGATTTGTTGTATCATGTCACATGAGTATAGAAATGATAAAAAGGACACATTTTTTTATTTCTTATAGCCTCAATATGCATTTTTTAATGTAAATATGTGGCACGGCTTAAATTGACCCTTATTTTTTTCCAGTCTTGCTTGGCTTAAGACCCTTTTAAAGTAATATGATATGCTATTTGTAACTTTTCTTTCTATTTAAAGTACATTCAATACATATGTAAGGATTATTTATAACCAAAAAGCTTCACAAATTTAAAATTGCTGGAATATATTACATCTTCATGTAAGGCCCCCTTTCATTGAAAAACCTCAATTTTTAGGTCCAGGCTGATATAAATTTGACTTTTGAATAATTATGCTAAGTCTGATAAATCAAATGAGTACTCTATTGCTTTAAGTACATAATAAATGATATATTAGGGCATTTGAAAAGTATTTTTTTGCAACATTTTAATTTTCAAAGCCCAAAATGTTGATAGTTGAAATTTTTCAATTTTAACGTCAAAATTTAACACGCAAAGATGAGTATAGAATTTAACATAGTGTCTATAATATATATCCTATTGTTATGAAACTTTGCAAGCAGTGTTATAATTTATTAAGCTTTGGTCATACCAAGTTTTTTTAAGATTTGTCATCTCTTTCTATCCTATTAGGTCCGAGACCACAATTGTCGTCCCTTGATTTTCGTTGTTCACAAATATAGTCCCTAGTGTTAACAGTGGGTTACTTGCCAATAATTTTTATACCCCTTCCAAATTTATTTCTCCGAGTTTAATGCCTCAAATTGTAAGTAGGGGGGTGAAATTACACTGTAAAAAAATTTGGGTCCAGAATTTTACAGGAAAGTAGTGATTTGGTCCAGCTGAAAAAGGTTAAAAATTAGCACTTCGGAAGCTGTCAAAAGATTTCAAGACACCCTAAACACAAAATTGTCCATATTTTGAGTTAGAGGCGATGAAGTTTTCTATAATTTTGATATAATTTGTCCCAAAAGTAGTACAACACACTGTAAAAGTTTCATTGGGAAAGCGCAGGTGGGATTTTTTTTATTTTCATTTATGTTCTAAAAGAAATGCACTACGAATTAATTGTGTTCTCGGACCTAAGAGGTGAAGTCTGTAAATATAGAATCTGAACTTTGGCAACTTCCCTAAATGATTTGGTGGTGTCACTTTGTCAAATAGCATGAAACTAAAGGATTTAAACTTTTATTTTATAGAATTTCTGCAAAAATGACCAATTTTGGCATTTTATGGTCAAAATAGGCATTTCAAGGCTTTTTCAATATTGATGCATTCATGGCATCCTGACTTTCTATCTGACAGGTTTTCATGTGTCAATACTTGTGTTTATGTGCCTTCATCTAGTACTTTTACTTGTTTATGAACTCAGAATCTACAGAAAAGAAGGTTATTTCAGATAATATGTACAAAATGTGTTGTATAAATGACCCTTGTCTAACGCCCTGTTTGGATGAAGTCAAAAGTGGGGTTCTTGGTACATAAAATTTGAAGTCTACAATAAAGACCTCACTAAATTTGTATCAAAAGCACTTTACAATGTCTAATGTACCTGTTCCATTTCACATAATATCTTTCTTTTCTTCTGTAGGATAGCAAGTGGTTTAAATATAAGCCTGTTGAGACTAAAATTGCATTCAAGTTTTTATTAAAAAGGCAAAAATCTTTGTATCAGACCATACTGTCTGTAAGAAAAGTTAATTGCAAGAGCCTTTTTGTGCTCAGATTTGTTGTATCATGTCACATGAGTATAGAAATGATAAAAAGGACACATTTTTTTATTTCTTATAGCCTCAATATGCATTTTTTAATGTAAATATGTGGCACGGCTTAAATTGACCCTTATTTTTTTCCAGTCTTGCTTGGCTTAAGACCCTTTTAAAGTAATATGATATGCTATTTGTAACTTTTCTTTCTATTTAAAGTACATTCAATACATATGTAAGGATTATTTATAACCAAAAAGCTTCACAAATTTAAAATTGCTGGAATATATTACATCTTCATGTAAGGCCCCCTTTCATTGAAAAACCTCAATTTTTAGGCCCAGGCTGATATAAATTTGACTTTTGAATAATTATGCTAAGTCTGATAAATCAAATGAGTACTCTATTGCTTTAAGTACATAATAAATGATATATTAGGGCATTTGAAAAGTATTTTTTTGCAACATTTTAATTTTCAAAGCCCAAAATGTTGATAGTTGAAATTTTTCAATTTTAACGTCAAAATTTAACACGCAAAGATGAGTATAGAATTTAACATAGTGTCTATAATATATATCCTATTGTTATGAAACTTTGCAAGCAGTGTTATAATTTATTAAGCTTTGGTCATACCAAGTTTTTTTAAGATTTGTCATCTCTTTCTATCCTATTAGGTCCGAGACCACAATTGTCGTCCCTTGATTTTCGTTGTTCACAAATATAGTCCCTAGTGTTAACAGTGGGTTACTTGCCAATAATTTTTATACCCCTTCCAAATTTATTTCTCCGAGTTTAATGCCTCAAATTGTAAGTAGGGGGGTGAAATTACACTGTAAAAAAATTTGGGTCCAGAATTTTACAGGAAAGTAGTGATTTGGTCCAGCTGAAAAAGGTTAAAAATTAGCACTTCGGAAGCTGTCAAAAGATTTCAAGACACCCTAAACACAAAATTGTCCATATTTTGAGTTAGAGGCGATGAAGTTTTCTATAATTTTGATATAATTTGTCCCAAAAGTAGTACAACACACTGTAAAAGTTTCATTGGGAAAGCGCAGGTGGGATTTTTTTTATTTTCATTTATGTTCTAAAAGAAATGCACTACGAATTAATTGTGTTCTCGGACCTAAGAGGTGAAGTCTGTAAATATAGAATCTGAACTTTGGCAACTTCCCTAAATGATTTGGTGGTGTCACTTTGTCAAATAGCATGAAACTAAAGGATTTAAACTTTTATTTTATAGAATTTCTGCAAAAATGACCAATTTTGGCATTTTATGGTCAAAATAGGCATTTCAAGGCTTTTTCAATATTGATGCATTCATGGCATCCTGACTTTCTATCTGACAGGTTTTCATGTGTCAATACTTGTGTTTATGTGCCTTCATCTAGTACTTTTACTTGTTTATGAACTCAGAATCTACAGAAAAGAAGGTTATTTCAGATAATATGTACAAAATGTGTTGTATAAATGACCCTTGTCTAACGCCCTGTTTGGATGAAGTCAAAAGTGGGGTTCTTGGTACATAAAATTTGAAGTCTACAATAAAGACCTCACTAAATTTGTATCAAAAGCACTTTACAATGTCTAATGTACCTGTTCCATTTCACATAATATCTTTCTTTTCTTCTGTAGGATAGCAAGTGGTTTAAATATAAGCCTGTTGAGACTAAAATTGCATTCAAGTTTTTATTAAAAAGGCAAAAATCTTTGTATCAGACCATACTGTCTGTAAGAAAAGTTAATTGCAAGAGCCTTTTTGTGCTCAGATTTGTTGTATCATGTCACATGAGTATAGAAATGATAAAAAGGACACATTTTTTTATTTCTTATAGCCTCAATATGCATTTTTTAATGTAAATATGTGGCACGGCTTAAATTGACCCTTATTTTTTTCCAGTCTTGCTTGGCTTAAGACCCTTTTAAAGTAATATGATATGCTATTTGTAACTTTTCTTTCTATTTAAAGTACATTCAATACATATGTAAGGATTATTTATAACCAAAAAGCTTCACAAATTTAAAATTGCTGGAATATATTACATCTTCATGTAAGGCCCCCTTTCATTGAAAAACCTCAATTTTTAGGCCCAGGCTGATATAAATTTGACTTTTGAATAATTATGCTAAGTCTGATAAATCAAATGAGTACTCTATTGCTTTAAGTACATAATAAATGATATATTAGGGCATTTGAAAAGTATTTTTTTGCAACATTTTAATTTTCAAAGCCCAAAATGTTGATAGTTGAAATTTTTCAATTTTAACGTCAAAATTTAACACGCAAAGATGAGTATAGAATTTAACATAGTGTCTATAATATATATCCTATTGTTATGAAACTTTGCAAGCAGTGTTATAATTTATTAAGCTTTGGTCATACCAAGTTTTTTTAAGATTTGTCATCTCTTTCTATCCTATTAGGTCCGAGACCACAATTGTCGTCCCTTGATTTTCGTTGTTCACAAATATAGTCCCTAGTGTTAACAGTGGGTTACTTGCCAATAATTTTTATACCCCTTCCAAATTTATTTCTCCGAGTTTAATGCCTCAAATTGTAAGTAGGGGGGTGAAATTACACTGTAAAAAAATTTGGGTCCAGAATTTTACAGGAAAGTAGTGATTTGGTCCAGCTGAAAAAGGTTAAAAATTAGCACTTCGGAAGCTGTCAAAAGATTTCAAGACACCCTAAACACAAAATTGTCCATATTTTGAGTTAGAGGCGATGAAGTTTTCTATAATTTTGATATAATTTGTCCCAAAAGTAGTACAACACACTGTAAAAGTTTCATTGGGAAAGCGCAGGTGGGATTTTTTTTATTTTCATTTATGTTCTAAAAGAAATGCACTACGAATTAATTGTGTTCTCGGACCTAAGAGGTGAAGTCTGTAAATATAGAATCTGAACTTTGGCAACTTCCCTAAATGATTTGGTGGTGTCACTTTGTCAAATAGCATGAAACTAAAGGATTTAAACTTTTATTTTATAGAATTTCTGCAAAAATGACCAATTTTGGCATTTTATGGTCAAAATAGGCATTTCAAGGCTTTTTCAATATTGATGCATTCATGGCATCCTGACTTTCTATCTGACAGGTTTTCATGTGTCAATACTTGTGTTTATGTGCCTTCATCTAGTACTTTTACTTGTTTATGAACTCAGAATCTACAGAAAAGAAGGTTATTTCAGATAATATGTACAAAATGTGTTGTATAAATGACCCTTGTCTAACGCCCTGTTTGGATGAAGTCAAAAGTGGGGTTCTTGGTACATAAAATTTGAAGTCTACAATAAAGACCTCACTAAATTTGTATCAAAAGCACTTTACAATGTCTAATGTACCTGTTCCATTTCACATAATATCTTTCTTTTCTTCTGTAGGATAGCAAGTGGTTTAAATATAAGCCTGTTGAGACTAAAATTGCATTCAAGTTTTTATTAAAAAGGCAAAAATCTTTGTATCAGACCATACTGTCTGTAAGAAAAGTTAATTGCAAGAGCCTTTTTGTGCTCAGATTTGTTGTATCATGTCACATGAGTATAGAAATGATAAAAAGGACACATTTTTTTATTTCTTATAGCCTCAATATGCATTTTTTAATGTAAATATGTGGCACGGCTTAAATTGACCCTTATTTTTTTCCAGTCTTGCTTGGCTTAAGACCCTTTTAAAGTAATATGATATGCTATTTGTAACTTTTCTTTCTATTTAAAGTACATTCAATACATATGTAAGGATTATTTATAACCAAAAAGCTTCACAAATTTAAAATTGCTGGAATATATTACATCTTCATGTAAGGCCCCCTTTCATTGAAAAACCTCAATTTTTAGGCCCAGGCTGATATAAATTTGACTTTTGAATAATTATGCTAAGTCTGATAAATCAAATGAGTACTCTATTGCTTTAAGTACATAATAAATGATATATTAGGGCATTTGAAAAGTATTTTTTTGCAACATTTTAATTTTCAAAGCCCAAAATGTTGATAGTTGAAATTTTTCAATTTTAACGTCAAAATTTAACACGCAAAGATGAGTATAGAATTTAACATAGTGTCTATAATATATATCCTATTGTTATGAAACTTTGCAAGCAGTGTTATAATTTATTAAGCTTTGGTCATACCAAGTTTTTTTAAGATTTGTCATCTCTTTCTATCCTATTATTAGGTCCGAGACCACAATTGTCGTCCCTTGATTTTCGTTGTTCACAAATATAGTCCCTAGTGTTAACAGTGGGTTACTTGCCAATAATTTTTATACCCCTTCCAAATTTATTTCTCCGAGTTTAATGCCTCAAATTGTAAGTAGGGGGGTGAAATTACACTGTAAAAAAATTTGGGTCCAGAATTTTACAGGAAAGTAGTGATTTGGTCCAGCTGAAAAAGGTTAAAAATTAGCACTTCGGAAGCTGTCAAAAGATTTCAAGACACCCTAAACACAAAATTGTCCATATTTTGAGTTAGAGGCGATGAAGTTTTCTATAATTTTGATATAATTTGTCCCAAAAGTAGTACAACACACTGTAAAAGTTTCATTGGGAAAGCGCAGGTGGGATTTTTTTTATTTTCATTTATGTTCTAAAAGAAATGCACTACGAATTAATTGTGTTCTCGGACCTAAGAGGTGAAGTCTGTAAATATAGAATCTGAACTTTGGCAACTTCCCTAAATGATTTGGTGGTGTCACTTTGTCAAATAGCATGAAACTAAAGGATTTAAACTTTTATTTTATAGAATTTCTGCAAAAATGACCAATTTTGGCATTTTATGGTCAAAATAGGCATTTCAAGGCTTTTTCAATATTGATGCATTCATGGCATCCTGACTTTCTATCTGACAGGTTTTCATGTGTCAATACTTGTGTTTATGTGCCTTCATCTAGTACTTTTACTTGTTTATGAACTCAGAATCTACAGAAAAGAAGGTTATTTCAGATAATATGTACAAAATGTGTTGTATAAATGACCCTTGTCTAACGCCCTGTTTGGATGAAGTCAAAAGTGGGGTTCTTGGTACATAAAATTTGAAGTCTACAATAAAGACCTCACTAAATTTGTATCAAAAGCACTTTACAATGTCTAATGTACCTGTTCCATTTCACATAATATCTTTCTTTTCTTCTGTAGGATAGCAAGTGGTTTAAATATAAGCCTGTTGAGACTAAAATTGCATTCAAGTTTTTATTAAAAAGGCAAAAATCTTTGTATCAGACCATACTGTCTGTAAGAAAAGTTAATTGCAAGAGCCTTTTTGTGCTCAGATTTGTTGTATCATGTCACATGAGTATAGAAATGATAAAAAGGACACATTTTTTTATTTCTTATAGCCTCAATATGCATTTTTTAATGTAAATATGTGGCACGGCTTAAATTGACCCTTATTTTTTTCCAGTCTTGCTTGGCTTAAGACCCTTTTAAAGTAATATGATATGCTATTTGTAACTTTTCTTTCTATTTAAAGTACATTCAATACATATGTAAGGATTATTTATAACCAAAAAGCTTCACAAATTTAAAATTGCTGGAATATATTACATCTTCATGTAAGGCCCCCTTTCATTGAAAAACCTCAATTTTTAGGCCCAGGCTGATATAAATTTGACTTTTGAATAATTATGCTAAGTCTGATAAATCAAATGAGTACTCTATTGCTTTAAGTACATAATAAATGATATATTAGGGCATTTGAAAAGTATTTTTTTGCAACATTTTAATTTTCAAAGCCCAAAATGTTGATAGTTGAAATTTTTCAATTTTAACGTCAAAATTTAACACGCAAAGATGAGTATAGAATTTAACATAGTGTCTATAATATATATCCTATTGTTATGAAACTTTGCAAGCAGTGTTATAATTTATTAAGCTTTGGTCATACCAAGTTTTTTTAAGATTTGTCATCTCTTTCTATCCTATTAGGTCCGAGACCACAATTGTCGTCCCTTGATTTTCGTTGTTCACAAATATAGTCCCTAGTGTTAACAGTGGGTTACTTGCCAATAATTTTTATACCCCTTCCAAATTTATTTCTCCGAGTTTAATGCCTCAAATTGTAAGTAGGGGGGTGAAATTACACTGTAAAAAAATTTGGGTCCAGAATTTTACAGGAAAGTAGTGATTTGGTCCAGCTGAAAAAGGTTAAAAATTAGCACTTCGGAAGCTGTCAAAAGATTTCAAGACACCCTAAACACAAAATTGTCCATATTTTGAGTTAGAGGCGATGAAGTTTTCTATAATTTTGATATAATTTGTCCCAAAAGTAGTACAACACACTGTAAAAGTTTCATTGGGAAAGCGCAGGTGGGATTTTTTTTATTTTCATTTATGTTCTAAAAGAAATGCACTACGAATTAATTGTGTTCTCGGACCTAAGAGGTGAAGTCTGTAAATATAGAATCTGAACTTTGGCAACTTCCCTAAATGATTTGGTGGTGTCACTTTGTCAAATAGCATGAAACTAAAGGATTTAAACTTTTATTTTATAGAATTTCTGCAAAAATGACCAATTTTGGCATTTTATGGTCAAAATAGGCATTTCAAGGCTTTTTCAATATTGATGCATTCATGGCATCCTGACTTTCTATCTGACAGGTTTTCATGTGTCAATACTTGTGTTTATGTGCCTTCATCTAGTACTTTTACTTGTTTATGAACTCAGAATCTACAGAAAAGAAGGTTATTTCAGATAATATGTACAAAATGTGTTGTATAAATGACCCTTGTCTAACGCCCTGTTTGGATGAAGTCAAAAGTGGGGTTCTTGGTACATAAAATTTGAAGTCTACAATAAAGACCTCACTAAATTTGTATCAAAAGCACTTTACAATGTCTAATGTACCTGTTCCATTTCACATAATATCTTTCTTTTCTTCTGTAGGATAGCAAGTGGTTTAAATATAAGCCTGTTGAGACTAAAATTGCATTCAAGTTTTTATTAAAAAGGCAAAAATCTTTGTATCAGACCATACTGTCTGTAAGAAAAGTTAATTGCAAGAGCCTTTTTGTGCTCAGATTTGTTGTATCATGTCACATGAGTATAGAAATGATAAAAAGGACACATTTTTTTATTTCTTATAGCCTCAATATGCATTTTTTAATGTAAATATGTGGCACGGCTTAAATTGACCCTTATTTTTTTCCAGTCTTGCTTGGCTTAAGACCCTTTTAAAGTAATATGATATGCTATTTGTAACTTTTCTTTCTATTTAAAGTACATTCAATACATATGTAAGGATTATTTATAACCAAAAAGCTTCACAAATTTAAAATTGCTGGAATATATTACATCTTCATGTAAGGCCCCCTTTCATTGAAAAACCTCAATTTTTAGGCCCAGGCTGATATAAATTTGACTTTTGAATAATTATGCTAAGTCTGATAAATCAAATGAGTACTCTATTGCTTTAAGTACATAATAAATGATATATTAGGGCATTTGAAAAGTATTTTTTTGCAACATTTTAATTTTCAAAGCCCAAAATGTTGATAGTTGAAATTTTTCAATTTTAACGTCAAAATTTAACACGCAAAGATGAGTATAGAATTTAACATAGTGTCTATAATATATATCCTATTGTTATGAAACTTTGCAAGCAGTGTTATAATTTATTAAGCTTTGGTCATACCAAGTTTTTTTAAGATTTGTCATCTCTTTCTATCCTATTAGGTCCGAGACCACAATTGTCGTCCCTTGATTTTCGTTGTTCACAAATATAGTCCCTAGTGTTAACAGTGGGTTACTTGCCAATAATTTTTATACCCCTTCCAAATTTATTTCTCCGAGTTTAATGCCTCAAATTGTAAGTAGGGGGGTGAAATTACACTGTAAAAAAATTTGGGTCCAGAATTTTACAGGAAAGTAGTGATTTGGTCCAGCTGAAAAAGGTTAAAAATTAGCACTTCGGAAGCTGTCAAAAGATTTCAAGACACCCTAAACACAAAATTGTCCATATTTTGAGTTAGAGGCGATGAAGTTTTCTATAATTTTGATATAATTTGTCCCAAAAGTAGTACAACACACTGTAAAAGTTTCATTGGGAAAGCGCAGGTGGGATTTTTTTTATTTTCATTTATGTTCTAAAAGAAATGCACTACGAATTAATTGTGTTCTCGGACCTAAGAGGTGAAGTCTGTAAATATAGAATCTGAACTTTGGCAACTTCCCTAAATGATTTGGTGGTGTCACTTTGTCAAATAGCATGAAACTAAAGGATTTAAACTTTTATTTTATAGAATTTCTGCAAAAATGACCAATTTTGGCATTTTATGGTCAAAATAGGCATTTCAAGGCTTTTTCAATATTGATGCATTCATGGCATCCTGACTTTCTATCTGACAGGTTTTCATGTGTCAATACTTGTGTTTATGTGCCTTCATCTAGTACTTTTACTTGTTTATGAACTCAGAATCTACAGAAAAGAAGGTTATTTCAGATAATATGTACAAAATGTGTTGTATAAATGACCCTTGTCTAACGCCCTGTTTGGATGAAGTCAAAAGTGGGGTTCTTGGTACATAAAATTTGAAGTCTACAATAAAGACCTCACTAAATTTGTATCAAAAGCACTTTACAATGTCTAATGTACCTGTTCCATTTCACATAATATCTTTCTTTTCTTCTGTAGGATAGCAAGTGGTTTAAATATAAGCCTGTTGAGACTAAAATTGCATTCAAGTTTTTATTAAAAAGGCAAAAATCTTTGTATCAGACCATACTGTCTGTAAGAAAAGTTAATTGCAAGAGCCTTTTTGTGCTCAGATTTGTTGTATCATGTCACATGAGTATAGAAATGATAAAAAGGACACATTTTTTTATTTCTTATAGCCTCAATATGCATTTTTTAATGTAAATATGTGGCACGGCTTAAATTGACCCTTATTTTTTTCCAGTCTTGCTTGGCTTAAGACCCTTTTAAAGTAATATGATATGCTATTTGTAACTTTTCTTTCTATTTAAAGTACATTCAATACATATGTAAGGATTATTTATAACCAAAAAGCTTCACAAATTTAAAATTGCTGGAATATATTACATCTTCATGTAAGGCCCCCTTTCATTGAAAAACCTCAATTTTTAGGCCCAGGCTGATATAAATTTGACTTTTGAATAATTATGCTAAGTCTGATAAATCAAATGAGTACTCTATTGCTTTAAGTACATAATAAATGATATATTAGGGCATTTGAAAAGTATTTTTTTGCAACATTTTAATTTTCAAAGCCCAAAATGTTGATAGTTGAAATTTTTCAATTTTAACGTCAAAATTTAACACGCAAAGATGAGTATAGAATTTAACATAGTGTCTATAATATATATCCTATTGTTATGAAACTTTGCAAGCAGTGTTATAATTTATTAAGCTTTGGTCATACCAAGTTTTTTTAAGATTTGTCATCTCTTTCTATCCTATTAGGTCCGAGACCACAATTGTCGTCCCTTGATTTTCGTTGTTCACAAATATAGTCCCTAGTGTTAACAGTGGGTTACTTGCCAATAATTTTTATACCCCTTCCAAATTTATTTCTCCGAGTTTAATGCCTCAAATTGTAAGTAGGGGGGTGAAATTACACTGTAAAAAAATTTGGGTCCAGAATTTTACAGGAAAGTAGTGATTTGGTCCAGCTGAAAAAGGTTAAAAATTAGCACTTCGGAAGCTGTCAAAAGATTTCAAGACACCCTAAACACAAAATTGTCCATATTTTGAGTTAGAGGCGATGAAGTTTTCTATAATTTTGATATAATTTGTCCCAAAAGTAGTACAACACACTGTAAAAGTTTCATTGGGAAAGCGCAGGTGGGATTTTTTTTATTTTCATTTATGTTCTAAAAGAAATGCACTACGAATTAATTGTGTTCTCGGACCTAAGAGGTGAAGTCTGTAAATATAGAATCTGAACTTTGGCAACTTCCCTAAATGATTTGGTGGTGTCACTTTGTCAAATAGCATGAAACTAAAGGATTTAAACTTTTATTTTATAGAATTTCTGCAAAAATGACCAATTTTGGCATTTTATGGTCAAAATAGGCATTTCAAGGCTTTTTCAATATTGATGCATTCATGGCATCCTGACTTTCTATCTGACAGGTTTTCATGTGTCAATACTTGTGTTTATGTGCCTTCATCTAGTACTTTTACTTGTTTATGAACTCAGAATCTACAGAAAAGAAGGTTATTTCAGATAATATGTACAAAATGTGTTGTATAAATGACCCTTGTCTAACGCCCTGTTTGGATGAAGTCAAAAGTGGGGTTCTTGGTACATAAAATTTGAAGTCTACAATAAAGACCTCACTAAATTTGTATCAAAAGCACTTTACAATGTCTAATGTACCTGTTCCATTTCACATAATATCTTTCTTTTCTTCTGTAGGATAGCAAGTGGTTTAAATATAAGCCTGTTGAGACTAAAATTGCATTCAAGTTTTTATTAAAAAGGCAAAAATCTTTGTATCAGACCATACTGTCTGTAAGAAAAGTTAATTGCAAGAGCCTTTTTGTGCTCAGATTTGTTGTATCATGTCACATGAGTATAGAAATGATAAAAAGGACACATTTTTTTATTTCTTATAGCCTCAATATGCATTTTTTAATGTAAATATGTGGCACGGCTTAAATTGACCCTTATTTTTTTCCAGTCTTGCTTGGCTTAAGACCCTTTTAAAGTAATATGATATGCTATTTGTAACTTTTCTTTCTATTTAAAGTACATTCAATACATATGTAAGGATTATTTATAACCAAAAAGCTTCACAAATTTAAAATTGCTGGAATATATTACATCTTCATGTAAGGCCCCCTTTCATTGAAAAACCTCAATTTTTAGGCCCAGGCTGATATAAATTTGACTTTTGAATAATTATGCTAAGTCTGATAAATCAAATGAGTACTCTATTGCTTTAAGTACATAATAAATGATATATTAGGGCATTTGAAAAGTATTTTTTTGCAACATTTTAATTTTCAAAGCCCAAAATGTTGATAGTTGAAATTTTTCAATTTTAACGTCAAAATTTAACACGCAAAGATGAGTATAGAATTTAACATAGTGTCTATAATATATATCCTATTGTTATGAAACTTTGCAAGCAGTGTTATAATTTATTAAGCTTTGGTCATACCAAGTTTTTTTAAGATTTGTCATCTCTTTCTATCCTATTAGGTCCGAGACCACAATTGTCGTCCCTTGATTTTCGTTGTTCACAAATATAGTCCCTAGTGTTAACAGTGGGTTACTTGCCAATAATTTTTATACCCCTTCCAAATTTATTTCTCCGAGTTTAATGCCTCAAATTGTAAGTAGGGGGGTGAAATTACACTGTAAAAAAATTTGGGTCCAGAATTTTACAGGAAAGTAGTGATTTGGTCCAGCTGAAAAAGGTTAAAAATTAGCACTTCGGAAGCTGTCAAAAGATTTCAAGACACCCTAAACACAAAATTGTCCATATTTTGAGTTAGAGGCGATGAAGTTTTCTATAATTTTGATATAATTTGTCCCAAAAGTAGTACAACACACTGTAAAAGTTTCATTGGGAAAGCGCAGGTGGGATTTTTTTTATTTTCATTTATGTTCTAAAAGAAATGCACTACGAATTAATTGTGTTCTCGGACCTAAGAGGTGAAGTCTGTAAATATAGAATCTGAACTTTGGCAACTTCCCTAAATGATTTGGTGGTGTCACTTTGTCAAATAGCATGAAACTAAAGGATTTAAACTTTTATTTTATAGAATTTCTGCAAAAATGACCAATTTTGGCATTTTATGGTCAAAATAGGCATTTCAAGGCTTTTTCAATATTGATGCATTCATGGCATCCTGACTTTCTATCTGACAGGTTTTCATGTGTCAATACTTGTGTTTATGTGCCTTCATCTAGTACTTTTACTTGTTTATGAACTCAGAATCTACAGAAAAGAAGGTTATTTCAGATAATATGTACAAAATGTGTTGTATAAATGACCCTTGTCTAACGCCCTGTTTGGATGAAGTCAAAAGTGGGGTTCTTGGTACATAAAATTTGAAGTCTACAATAAAGACCTCACTAAATTTGTATCAAAAGCACTTTACAATGTCTAATGTACCTGTTCCATTTCACATAATATCTTTCTTTTCTTCTGTAGGATAGCAAGTGGTTTAAATATAAGCCTGTTGAGACTAAAATTGCATTCAAGTTTTTATTAAAAAGGCAAAAATCTTTGTATCAGACCATACTGTCTGTAAGAAAAGTTAATTGCAAGAGCCTTTTTGTGCTCAGATTTGTTGTATCATGTCACATGAGTATAGAAATGATAAAAAGGACACATTTTTTTATTTCTTATAGCCTCAATATGCATTTTTTAATGTAAATATGTGGCACGGCTTAAATTGACCCTTATTTTTTTCCAGTCTTGCTTGGCTTAAGACCCTTTTAAAGTAATATGATATGCTATTTGTAACTTTTCTTTCTATTTAAAGTACATTCAATACATATGTAAGGATTATTTATAACCAAAAAGCTTCACAAATTTAAAATTGCTGGAATATATTACATCTTCATGTAAGGCCCCCTTTCATTGAAAAACCTCAATTTTTAGGCCCAGGCTGATATAAATTTGACTTTTGAATAATTATGCTAAGTCTGATAAATCAAATGAGTACTCTATTGCTTTAAGTACATAATAAATGATATATTAGGGCATTTGAAAAGTATTTTTTTGCAACATTTTAATTTTCAAAGCCCAAAATGTTGATAGTTGAAATTTTTCAATTTTAACGTCAAAATTTAACACGCAAAGATGAGTATAGAATTTAACATAGTGTCTATAATATATATCCTATTGTTATGAAACTTTGCAAGCAGTGTTATAATTTATTAAGCTTTGGTCATACCAAGTTTTTTTAAGATTTGTCATCTCTTTCTATCCTATTAGGTCCGAGACCACAATTGTCGTCCCTTGATTTTCGTTGTTCACAAATATAGTCCCTAGTGTTAACAGTGGGTTACTTGCCAATAATTTTTATACCCCTTCCAAATTTATTTCTCCGAGTTTAATGCCTCAAATTGTAAGTAGGGGGGTGAAATTACACTGTAAAAAAATTTGGGTCCAGAATTTTACAGGAAAGTAGTGATTTGGTCCAGCTGAAAAAGGTTAAAAATTAGCACTTCGGAAGCTGTCAAAAGATTTCAAGACACCCTAAACACAAAATTGTCCATATTTTGAGTTAGAGGCGATGAAGTTTTCTATAATTTTGATATAATTTGTCCCAAAAGTAGTACAACACACTGTAAAAGTTTCATTGGGAAAGCGCAGGTGGGATTTTTTTTATTTTCATTTATGTTCTAAAAGAAATGCACTACGAATTAATTGTGTTCTCGGACCTAAGAGGTGAAGTCTGTAAATATAGAATCTGAACTTTGGCAACTTCCCTAAATGATTTGGTGGTGTCACTTTGTCAAATAGCATGAAACTAAAGGATTTAAACTTTTATTTTATAGAATTTCTGCAAAAATGACCAATTTTGGCATTTTATGGTCAAAATAGGCATTTCAAGGCTTTTTCAATATTGATGCATTCATGGCATCCTGACTTTCTATCTGACAGGTTTTCATGTGTCAATACTTGTGTTTATGTGCCTTCATCTAGTACTTTTACTTGTTTATGAACTCAGAATCTACAGAAAAGAAGGTTATTTCAGATAATATGTACAAAATGTGTTGTATAAATGACCCTTGTCTAACGCCCTGTTTGGATGAAGTCAAAAGTGGGGTTCTTGGTACATAAAATTTGAAGTCTACAATAAAGACCTCACTAAATTTGTATCAAAAGCACTTTACAATGTCTAATGTACCTGTTCCATTTCACATAATATCTTTCTTTTCTTCTGTAGGATAGCAAGTGGTTTAAATATAAGCCTGTTGAGACTAAAATTGCATTCAAGTTTTTATTAAAAAGGCAAAAATCTTTGTATCAGACCATACTGTCTGTAAGAAAAGTTAATTGCAAGAGCCTTTTTGTGCTCAGATTTGTTGTATCATGTCACATGAGTATAGAAATGATAAAAAGGACACATTTTTTTATTTCTTATAGCCTCAATATGCATTTTTTAATGTAAATATGTGGCACGGCTTAAATTGACCCTTATTTTTTTCCAGTCTTGCTTGGCTTAAGACCCTTTTAAAGTAATATGATATGCTATTTGTAACTTTTCTTTCTATTTAAAGTACATTCAATACATATGTAAGGATTATTTATAACCAAAAAGCTTCACAAATTTAAAATTGCTGGAATATATTACATCTTCATGTAAGGCCCCCTTTCATTGAAAAACCTCAATTTTTAGGCCCAGGCTGATATAAATTTGACTTTTGAATAATTATGCTAAGTCTGATAAATCAAATGAGTACTCTATTGCTTTAAGTACATAATAAATGATATATTAGGGCATTTGAAAAGTATTTTTTTGCAACATTTTAATTTTCAAAGCCCAAAATGTTGATAGTTGAAATTTTTCAATTTTAACGTCAAAATTTAACACGCAAAGATGAGTATAGAATTTAACATAGTGTCTATAATATATATCCTATTGTTATGAAACTTTGCAAGCAGTGTTATAATTTATTAAGCTTTGGTCATACCAAGTTTTTTTAAGATTTGTCATCTCTTTCTATCCTATTAGGTCCGAGACCACAATTGTCGTCCCTTGATTTTCGTTGTTCACAAATATAGTCCCTAGTGTTAACAGTGGGTTACTTGCCAATAATTTTTATACCCCTTCCAAATTTATTTCTCCGAGTTTAATGCCTCAAATTGTAAGTAGGGGGGTGAAATTACACTGTAAAAAAATTTGGGTCCAGAATTTTACAGGAAAGTAGTGATTTGGTCCAGCTGAAAAAGGTTAAAAATTAGCACTTCGGAAGCTGTCAAAAGATTTCAAGACACCCTAAACACAAAATTGTCCATATTTTGAGTTAGAGGCGATGAAGTTTTCTATAATTTTGATATAATTTGTCCCAAAAGTAGTACAACACACTGTAAAAGTTTCATTGGGAAAGCGCAGGTGGGATTTTTTTTATTTTCATTTATGTTCTAAAAGAAATGCACTACGAATTAATTGTGTTCTCGGACCTAAGAGGTGAAGTCTGTAAATATAGAATCTGAACTTTGGCAACTTCCCTAAATGATTTGGTGGTGTCACTTTGTCAAATAGCATGAAACTAAAGGATTTAAACTTTTATTTTATAGAATTTCTGCAAAAATGACCAATTTTGGCATTTTATGGTCAAAATAGGCATTTCAAGGCTTTTTCAATATTGATGCATTCATGGCATCCTGACTTTCTATCTGACAGGTTTTCATGTGTCAATACTTGTGTTTATGTGCCTTCATCTAGTACTTTTACTTGTTTATGAACTCAGAATCTACAGAAAAGAAGGTTATTTCAGATAATATGTACAAAATGTGTTGTATAAATGACCCTTGTCTAACGCCCTGTTTGGATGAAGTCAAAAGTGGGGTTCTTGGTACATAAAATTTGAAGTCTACAATAAAGACCTCACTAAATTTGTATCAAAAGCACTTTACAATGTCTAATGTACCTGTTCCATTTCACATAATATCTTTCTTTTCTTCTGTAGGATAGCAAGTGGTTTAAATATAAGCCTGTTGAGACTAAAATTGCATTCAAGTTTTTATTAAAAAGGCAAAAATCTTTGTATCAGACCATACTGTCTGTAAGAAAAGTTAATTGCAAGAGCCTTTTTGTGCTCAGATTTGTTGTATCATGTCACATGAGTATAGAAATGATAAAAAGGACACATTTTTTTATTTCTTATAGCCTCAATATGCATTTTTTAATGTAAATATGTGGCACGGCTTAAATTGACCCTTATTTTTTTCCAGTCTTGCTTGGCTTAAGACCCTTTTAAAGTAATATGATATGCTATTTGTAACTTTTCTTTCTATTTAAAGTACATTCAATACATATGTAAGGATTATTTATAACCAAAAAGCTTCACAAATTTAAAATTGCTGGAATATATTACATCTTCATGTAAGGCCCCCTTTCATTGAAAAACCTCAATTTTTAGGCCCAGGCTGATATAAATTTGACTTTTGAATAATTATGCTAAGTCTGATAAATCAAATGAGTACTCTATTGCTTTAAGTACATAATAAATGATATATTAGGGCATTTGAAAAGTATTTTTTTGCAACATTTTAATTTTCAAAGCCCAAAATGTTGATAGTTGAAATTTTTCAATTTTAACGTCAAAATTTAACACGCAAAGATGAGTATAGAATTTAACATAGTGTCTATAATATATATCCTATTGTTATGAAACTTTGCAAGCAGTGTTATAATTTATTAAGCTTTGGTCATACCAAGTTTTTTTAAGATTTGTCATCTCTTTCTATCCTATTAGGTCCGAGACCACAATTGTCGTCCCTTGATTTTCGTTGTTCACAAATATAGTCCCTAGTGTTAACAGTGGGTTACTTGCCAATAATTTTTATACCCCTTCCAAATTTATTTCTCCGAGTTTAATGCCTCAAATTGTAAGTAGGGGGGTGAAATTACACTGTAAAAAAATTTGGGTCCAGAATTTTACAGGAAAGTAGTGATTTGGTCCAGCTGAAAAAGGTTAAAAATTAGCACTTCGGAAGCTGTCAAAAGATTTCAAGACACCCTAAACACAAAATTGTCCATATTTTGAGTTAGAGGCGATGAAGTTTTCTATAATTTTGATATAATTTGTCCCAAAAGTAGTACAACACACTGTAAAAGTTTCATTGGGAAAGCGCAGGTGGGATTTTTTTTATTTTCATTTATGTTCTAAAAGAAATGCACTACGAATTAATTGTGTTCTCGGACCTAAGAGGTGAAGTCTGTAAATATAGAATCTGAACTTTGGCAACTTCCCTAAATGATTTGGTGGTGTCACTTTGTCAAATAGCATGAAACTAAAGGATTTAAACTTTTATTTTATAGAATTTCTGCAAAAATGACCAATTTTGGCATTTTATGGTCAAAATAGGCATTTCAAGGCTTTTTCAATATTGATGCATTCATGGCATCCTGACTTTCTATCTGACAGGTTTTCATGTGTCAATACTTGTGTTTATGTGCCTTCATCTAGTACTTTTACTTGTTTATGAACTCAGAATCTACAGAAAAGAAGGTTATTTCAGATAATATGTACAAAATGTGTTGTATAAATGACCCTTGTCTAACGCCCTGTTTGGATGAAGTCAAAAGTGGGGTTCTTGGTACATAAAATTTGAAGTCTACAATAAAGACCTCACTAAATTTGTATCAAAAGCACTTTACAATGTCTAATGTACCTGTTCCATTTCACATAATATCTTTCTTTTCTTCTGTAGGATAGCAAGTGGTTTAAATATAAGCCTGTTGAGACTAAAATTGCATTCAAGTTTTTATTAAAAAGGCAAAAATCTTTGTATCAGACCATACTGTCTGTAAGAAAAGTTAATTGCAAGAGCCTTTTTGTGCTCAGATTTGTTGTATCATGTCACATGAGTATAGAAATGATAAAAAGGACACATTTTTTTATTTCTTATAGCCTCAATATGCATTTTTTAATGTAAATATGTGGCACGGCTTAAATTGACCCTTATTTTTTTCCAGTCTTGCTTGGCTTAAGACCCTTTTAAAGTAATATGATATGCTATTTGTAACTTTTCTTTCTATTTAAAGTACATTCAATACATATGTAAGGATTATTTATAACCAAAAAGCTTCACAAATTTAAAATTGCTGGAATATATTACATCTTCATGTAAGGCCCCCTTTCATTGAAAAACCTCAATTTTTAGGCCCAGGCTGATATAAATTTGACTTTTGAATAATTATGCTAAGTCTGATAAATCAAATGAGTACTCTATTGCTTTAAGTACATAATAAATGATATATTAGGGCATTTGAAAAGTATTTTTTTGCAACATTTTAATTTTCAAAGCCCAAAATGTTGATAGTTGAAATTTTTCAATTTTAACGTCAAAATTTAACACGCAAAGATGAGTATAGAATTTAACATAGTGTCTATAATATATATCCTATTGTTATGAAACTTTGCAAGCAGTGTTATAATTTATTAAGCTTTGGTCATACCAAGTTTTTTTAAGATTTGTCATCTCTTTCTATCCTATTAGGTCCGAGACCACAATTGTCGTCCCTTGATTTTCGTTGTTCACAAATATAGTCCCTAGTGTTAACAGTGGGTTACTTGCCAATAATTTTTATACCCCTTCCAAATTTATTTCTCCGAGTTTAATGCCTCAAATTGTAAGTAGGGGGGTGAAATTACACTGTAAAAAAATTTGGGTCCAGAATTTTACAGGAAAGTAGTGATTTGGTCCAGCTGAAAAAGGTTAAAAATTAGCACTTCGGAAGCTGTCAAAAGATTTCAAGACACCCTAAACACAAAATTGTCCATATTTTGAGTTAGAGGCGATGAAGTTTTCTATAATTTTGATATAATTTGTCCCAAAAGTAGTACAACACACTGTAAAAGTTTCATTGGGAAAGCGCAGGTGGGATTTTTTTTATTTTCATTTATGTTCTAAAAGAAATGCACTACGAATTAATTGTGTTCTCGGACCTAAGAGGTGAAGTCTGTAAATATAGAATCTGAACTTTGGCAACTTCCCTAAATGATTTGGTGGTGTCACTTTGTCAAATAGCATGAAACTAAAGGATTTAAACTTTTATTTTATAGAATTTCTGCAAAAATGACCAATTTTGGCATTTTATGGTCAAAATAGGCATTTCAAGGCTTTTTCAATATTGATGCATTCATGGCATCCTGACTTTCTATCTGACAGGTTTTCATGTGTCAATACTTGTGTTTATGTGCCTTCATCTAGTACTTTTACTTGTTTATGAACTCAGAATCTACAGAAAAGAAGGTTATTTCAGATAATATGTACAAAATGTGTTGTATAAATGACCCTTGTCTAACGCCCTGTTTGGATGAAGTCAAAAGTGGGGTTCTTGGTACATAAAATTTGAAGTCTACAATAAAGACCTCACTAAATTTGTATCAAAAGCACTTTACAATGTCTAATGTACCTGTTCCATTTCACATAATATCTTTCTTTTCTTCTGTAGGATAGCAAGTGGTTTAAATATAAGCCTGTTGAGACTAAAATTGCATTCAAGTTTTTATTAAAAAGGCAAAAATCTTTGTATCAGACCATACTGTCTGTAAGAAAAGTTAATTGCAAGAGCCTTTTTGTGCTCAGATTTGTTGTATCATGTCACATGAGTATAGAAATGATAAAAAGGACACATTTTTTTATTTCTTATAGCCTCAATATGCATTTTTTAATGTAAATATGTGGCACGGCTTAAATTGACCCTTATTTTTTTCCAGTCTTGCTTGGCTTAAGACCCTTTTAAAGTAATATGATATGCTATTTGTAACTTTTCTTTCTATTTAAAGTACATTCAATACATATGTAAGGATTATTTATAACCAAAAAGCTTCACAAATTTAAAATTGCTGGAATATATTACATCTTCATGTAAGGCCCCCTTTCATTGAAAAACCTCAATTTTTAGGCCCAGGCTGATATAAATTTGACTTTTGAATAATTATGCTAAGTCTGATAAATCAAATGAGTACTCTATTGCTTTAAGTACATAATAAATGATATATTAGGGCATTTGAAAAGTATTTTTTTGCAACATTTTAATTTTCAAAGCCCAAAATGTTGATAGTTGAAATTTTTCAATTTTAACGTCAAAATTTAACACGCAAAGATGAGTATAGAATTTAACATAGTGTCTATAATATATATCCTATTGTTATGAAACTTTGCAAGCAGTGTTATAATTTATTAAGCTTTGGTCATACCAAGTTTTTTTAAGATTTGTCATCTCTTTCTATCCTATTAGGTCCGAGACCACAATTGTCGTCCCTTGATTTTCGTTGTTCACAAATATAGTCCCTAGTGTTAACAGTGGGTTACTTGCCAATAATTTTTATACCCCTTCCAAATTTATTTCTCCGAGTTTAATGCCTCAAATTGTAAGTAGGGGGGTGAAATTACACTGTAAAAAAATTTGGGTCCAGAATTTTACAGGAAAGTAGTGATTTGGTCCAGCTGAAAAAGGTTAAAAATTAGCACTTCGGAAGCTGTCAAAAGATTTCAAGACACCCTAAACACAAAATTGTCCATATTTTGAGTTAGAGGCGATGAAGTTTTCTATAATTTTGATATAATTTGTCCCAAAAGTAGTACAACACACTGTAAAAGTTTCATTGGGAAAGCGCAGGTGGGATTTTTTTTATTTTCATTTATGTTCTAAAAGAAATGCACTACGAATTAATTGTGTTCTCGGACCTAAGAGGTGAAGTCTGTAAATATAGAATCTGAACTTTGGCAACTTCCCTAAATGATTTGGTGGTGTCACTTTGTCAAATAGCATGAAACTAAAGGATTTAAACTTTTATTTTATAGAATTTCTGCAAAAATGACCAATTTTGGCATTTTATGGTCAAAATAGGCATTTCAAGGCTTTTTCAATATTGATGCATTCATGGCATCCTGACTTTCTATCTGACAGGTTTTCATGTGTCAATACTTGTGTTTATGTGCCTTCATCTAGTACTTTTACTTGTTTATGAACTCAGAATCTACAGAAAAGAAGGTTATTTCAGATAATATGTACAAAATGTGTTGTATAAATGACCCTTGTCTAACGCCCTGTTTGGATGAAGTCAAAAGTGGGGTTCTTGGTACATAAAATTTGAAGTCTACAATAAAGACCTCACTAAATTTGTATCAAAAGCACTTTACAATGTCTAATGTACCTGTTCCATTTCACATAATATCTTTCTTTTCTTCTGTAGGATAGCAAGTGGTTTAAATATAAGCCTGTTGAGACTAAAATTGCATTCAAGTTTTTATTAAAAAGGCAAAAATCTTTGTATCAGACCATACTGTCTGTAAGAAAAGTTAATTGCAAGAGCCTTTTTGTGCTCAGATTTGTTGTATCATGTCACATGAGTATAGAAATGATAAAAAGGACACATTTTTTTATTTCTTATAGCCTCAATATGCATTTTTTAATGTAAATATGTGGCACGGCTTAAATTGACCCTTATTTTTTTCCAGTCTTGCTTGGCTTAAGACCCTTTTAAAGTAATATGATATGCTATTTGTAACTTTTCTTTCTATTTAAAGTACATTCAATACATATGTAAGGATTATTTATAACCAAAAAGCTTCACAAATTTAAAATTGCTGGAATATATTACATCTTCATGTAAGGCCCCCTTTCATTGAAAAACCTCAATTTTTAGGCCCAGGCTGATATAAATTTGACTTTTGAATAATTATGCTAAGTCTGATAAATCAAATGAGTACTCTATTGCTTTAAGTACATAATAAATGATATATTAGGGCATTTGAAAAGTATTTTTTTGCAACATTTTAATTTTCAAAGCCCAAAATGTTGATAGTTGAAATTTTTCAATTTTAACGTCAAAATTTAACACGCAAAGATGAGTATAGAATTTAACATAGTGTCTATAATATATATCCTATTGTTATGAAACTTTGCAAGCAGTGTTATAATTTATTAAGCTTTGGTCATACCAAGTTTTTTTAAGATTTGTCATCTCTTTCTATCCTATTAGGTCCGAGACCACAATTGTCGTCCCTTGATTTTCGTTGTTCACAAATATAGTCCCTAGTGTTAACAGTGGGTTACTTGCCAATAATTTTTATACCCCTTCCAAATTTATTTCTCCGAGTTTAATGCCTCAAATTGTAAGTAGGGGGGTGAAATTACACTGTAAAAAAATTTGGGTCCAGAATTTTACAGGAAAGTAGTGATTTGGTCCAGCTGAAAAAGGTTAAAAATTAGCACTTCGGAAGCTGTCAAAAGATTTCAAGACACCCTAAACACAAAATTGTCCATATTTTGAGTTAGAGGCGATGAAGTTTTCTATAATTTTGATATAATTTGTCCCAAAAGTAGTACAACACACTGTAAAAGTTTCATTGGGAAAGCGCAGGTGGGATTTTTTTTATTTTCATTTATGTTCTAAAAGAAATGCACTACGAATTAATTGTGTTCTCGGACCTAAGAGGTGAAGTCTGTAAATATAGAATCTGAACTTTGGCAACTTCCCTAAATGATTTGGTGGTGTCACTTTGTCAAATAGCATGAAACTAAAGGATTTAAACTTTTATTTTATAGAATTTCTGCAAAAATGACCAATTTTGGCATTTTATGGTCAAAATAGGCATTTCAAGGCTTTTTCAATATTGATGCATTCATGGCATCCTGACTTTCTATCTGACAGGTTTTCATGTGTCAATACTTGTGTTTATGTGCCTTCATCTAGTACTTTTACTTGTTTATGAACTCAGAATCTACAGAAAAGAAGGTTATTTCAGATAATATGTACAAAATGTGTTGTATAAATGACCCTTGTCTAACGCCCTGTTTGGATGAAGTCAAAAGTGGGGTTCTTGGTACATAAAATTTGAAGTCTACAATAAAGACCTCACTAAATTTGTATCAAAAGCACTTTACAATGTCTAATGTACCTGTTCCATTTCACATAATATCTTTCTTTTCTTCTGTAGGATAGCAAGTGGTTTAAATATAAGCCTGTTGAGACTAAAATTGCATTCAAGTTTTTATTAAAAAGGCAAAAATCTTTGTATCAGACCATACTGTCTGTAAGAAAAGTTAATTGCAAGAGCCTTTTTGTGCTCAGATTTGTTGTATCATGTCACATGAGTATAGAAATGATAAAAAGGACACATTTTTTTATTTCTTATAGCCTCAATATGCATTTTTTAATGTAAATATGTGGCACGGCTTAAATTGACCCTTATTTTTTTCCAGTCTTGCTTGGCTTAAGACCCTTTTAAAGTAATATGATATGCTATTTGTAACTTTTCTTTCTATTTAAAGTACATTCAATACATATGTAAGGATTATTTATAACCAAAAAGCTTCACAAATTTAAAATTGCTGGAATATATTACATCTTCATGTAAGGCCCCCTTTCATTGAAAAACCTCAATTTTTAGGCCCAGGCTGATATAAATTTGACTTTTGAATAATTATGCTAAGTCTGATAAATCAAATGAGTACTCTATTGCTTTAAGTACATAATAAATGATATATTAGGGCATTTGAAAAGTATTTTTTGCAACATTTTAATTTTCAAAGCCCAAAATGTTGATAGTTGAAATTTTTCAATTTTAACGTCAAAATTTAACACGCAAAGATGAGTATAGAATTTAACATAGTGTCTATAATATATATCCTATTGTTATGAAACTTTGCAAGCAGTGTTATAATTTATTAAGCTTTGGTCATACCAAGTTTTTTAAGATTTGTCATCTCTTTCTATCCTATTAGGTCCGAGACCACAATGTCGTCCCTTGATTTTCGTTGTTCACAAATATAGTCCCTAGTGTTAACAGTGGGTTACTTGCCAATAATTTTATACCCCTTCCAAATTATTTCTCCGAGTTTAATGCCTCAAATTGTAAGTAGGGGGGTGAAATTACACTGTAAAAAAATTTTGGGGTCCAGAATTTTACAGGAAAGTAGTGATTTGGTCCAGCTGAAAAAGGTTAAAAATTAGCACTTCGGAAGCTGTCAAAAGATTTCAAGACACCCTAAACACAAAATTGTCCATATTTTGAGTTAGAGGCGATGAAGTTTTCTATAATTTTGATATAATTTGTCCCAAAAGTAGTACAACACACTGTAAAAGTTTCATTGGGAAAGCGCAGGTGGGATTTTTTTTATTTTCATTTATGTTCTAAAAGAAATGCACTACGAATTAATTGTGTTCTCGGACCTAAGAGGTGAAGTCTGTAAATATAGAATCTGAACTTTGGCAACTTCCTAAATGATTTGGTGGTGTCACTTTGTCAAATAGCATGAAACTAAAGGATTTAAACTTTTATTTTATAGAATTTCTGCAAAAATGACCAATTTTGGCATTTTATGGTCAAAATAGGCATTTCAAGGCTTTTCAATATTGATGCATTCATGGCATCCTGACTTTCTATCTGACAGGTTTTCATGTGTCAATACTTGTGTTTATGTGCCTTCATCTAGTACTTTTACTTGTTTATGAACTCAGAATCTACAGAAAAGAAGGTTATTTCAGATAATATGTACAAAATGTGTTGTATAAATGACCCTTTGTCTAACGCCCTGTTTGGATGAAGTCAAAAGTGGGGTTCTTGGTACATAAAATTTGAAGTCTACAATAAAGACCTCACTAAATTTGTATCAAAAGCACTTTACAATGTCTAATGTACCTGTTCCATTTCACATAATATCTTTCTTTTCTTCTGTAGGATAGCAAGTGGTTTAAATATAAGCCTGTTGAGACTAAAATTGCATTCAAGTTTTTATTAAAAAGGCAAAAATCTTTGTATCAGACCATACTGTCTGTAAGAAAAGTTAATTGCAAGAGCCTTTTTGTGCTCAGATTTGTTGTATCATGTCACATGAGTATAGAAATGATAAAAAGGACACATTTTTTTATTTCTTATAGCCTCAATATGCATTTTTAATGTAAATATGTGGCACGGCTTAAATTGACCCTTATTTTTTTCCAGTCTTGCTTGGCTTAAGACCCTTTTAAAGTAATATGATATGCTATTTGTAACTTTTCTTTCTATTTAAAGTACATTCAATACATATGTAAGGATTATTTATAACCAAAAAGCTTCACAAATTTAAAATTGCTGGGAATATATTACATCTTCATGTAAGGCCCCCTTTCATTGAAAAACCTCAATTTTTAGGCCCAGGCTGATATAATTTGACTTTTGAATAATTATGCTAAGTCTGATAAATCAAATGAGTACTCTATTGCTTTAAGTACATAATAAATGATATATTAGGGCATTTGAAAAGTATTTTTTTGCAACATTTAATTTTCAAAGCCCAAAATGTTGATAGTTGAAATTTTTCAATTTTAACGTCAAAATTAACACGCAAAGATGAGTATAGAATTTAACATAGTGTCTATAATATATATCCTATTGTTATGAAACTTTGCAGCAGTGTTATAATTTATTAAGCTTTGGTCATACCAAGTTTTTTAAGATTTGTCATCTCTTTCTATCCTATTAGGTCCGAGACCACAATTGTCGTCCCTTGATTTTCGTTGTTCACAAATATAGTCCCTAGTGTTAACAGTGGGTTACTTGCCAATAATTTTTATACCCCTTCCAAATTTATTTCTCCGAGTTTAATGCCTCAAATTGTAAGTAGGGGGGTGAAATTACACTGTAAAAAAATTTGGGTCCAGAATTTTACAGGAAAGTAGTGATTTGGTCCAGCTGAAAAAGGTTAAAAATTAGCACTTCGGAAGCTGTCAAAAGATTTCAAGACACCCTAAACACAAAATTGTCCATATTTTGAGTTAGAGGCGATGAAGTTTTCTATAATTTTGATATAATTTGTCCCAAAAGTAGTACAACACACTGTAAAAGTTTCATTGGGAAAGCGCAGGTGGGATTTTTTTTATTTTCATTTATG
>NW_027468082.1:0-55146 GCF_965363235.1 Mytilus galloprovincialis
GGATGCCATGAATGCATCAATATTGAAAAAGCCTTGAAATGCCTATTTTGACCATAAAATGCCAAAATTGGTCATTTTTGCAGAAATTCTATAAAATAAAAGTTTAAATCCTTTAGTTTCATGCTATTTGACAAAGTGACACCACCAAATCATTTAGGGAAGTTGCCAAAGTTCAGATTCTATATTTACAGACTTCACCTCTTAGGTCCGAGAACACAATTAATTCGTAGTGCATTTCTTTTAGAACATAAATGAAAATAAAAAAATCCCACCTGCGCTTTCCCAATGAAACTTTTACAGTGTGTTGTACTACTTTTGGGACAAATTATATCAAAATTATAGAAAACTTCATCGCCTCTAACTCAAAATATGGACAATTTTGTGTTTAGGGTGTCTTGAAATCTTTTGACAGCTTCCGAAGTGCTAATTTTTAACCTTTTTCAGCTGGACCAAATCACTACTTTCCTGTAAAATTCTGGACCCAAATTTTTTTACAGTGTAATTTCACCCCCCTACTTACAATTTGAGGCATTAAACTCGGAGAAATAAATTTGGAAGGGGTATAAAAATTATTGGCAAGTAACCCACTGTTAACACTAGGGACTATATTTGTGAACAACGAAAATCAAGGGACGACAATTGTGGTCTCGGACCTAATAGGATAGAAAGAGATGACAAATCTTAAAAAAACTTGGTATGACCAAAGCTTAATAAATTATAACACTGCTTGCAAAGTTTCATAACAATAGGATATATATTATAGACACTATGTTAAATTCTATACTCATCTTTGCGTGTTAAATTTTGACGTTAAAATTGAAAAATTTCAACTATCAACATTTTGGGCTTTGAAAATTAAAATGTTGCAAAAAAAATACTTTTCAAATGCCCTAATATATCATTTATTATGTACTTAAAGCAATAGAGTACTCATTTGATTTATCAGACTTAGCATAATTATTCAAAAGTCAAATTTATATCAGCCTGGGCCTAAAAATTGAGGTTTTTCAATGAAAGGGGGCCTTACATGAAGATGTAATATATTCCAGCAATTTTAAATTTGTGAAGCTTTTTGGTTATAAATAATCCTTACATATGTATTGAATGTACTTTAAATAGAAAGAAAAGTTACAAATAGCATATCATATTACTTTAAAAGGGTCTTAAGCCAAGCAAGACTGGAAAAAAATAAGGGTCAATTTAAGCCGTGCCACATATTTACATTAAAAAATGCATATTGAGGCTATAAGAAATAAAAAAATGTGTCCTTTTTATCATTTCTATACTCATGTGACATGATACAACAAATCTGAGCACAAAAAGGCTCTTGCAATTAACTTTTCTTACAGACAGTATGGTCTGATACAAAGATTTTTGCCTTTTTAATAAAAACTTGAATGCAATTTTAGTCTCAACAGGCTTATATTTAACCACTTGCTATCCTACAGAAGAAAAGAAAGATATTATGTGAAATGGAACAGGTACATTAGACATTGTAAAGTGCTTTTGATACAAATTTAGTGAGGTCTTTATTGTAGACTTCAAATTTTATGTACCAAGAACCCCACTTTTGACTTCATCCAAACAGGGCGTTAGACAAGGGTCATTTATACAACACATTTTGTACATATTATCTGAAATAACCTTCTTTTCTGTAGATTCTGAGTTCATAAACAAGTAAAAGTACTAGATGAAGGCACATAAACACAAGTATTGACACATGAAAACCTGTCAGATAGAAAGTCAGGATGCCATGAATGCATCAATATTGAAAAAGCCTTGAAATGCCTATTTTGACCATAAAATGCCAAAATTGGTCATTTTTGCAGAAATTCTATAAAATAAAAGTTTAAATCCTTTAGTTTCATGCTATTTGACAAAGTGACACCACCAAATCATTTAGGGAAGTTGCCAAAGTTCAGATTCTATATTTACAGACTTCACCTCTTAGGTCCGAGAACACAATTAATTCGTAGTGCATTTCTTTTAGAACATAAATGAAAATAAAAAAAATCCCACCTGCGCTTTCCCAATGAAACTTTTACAGTGTGTTGTACTACTTTTGGGACAAATTATATCAAAATTATAGAAAACTTCATCGCCTCTAACTCAAAATATGGACAATTTTGTGTTTAGGGTGTCTTGAAATCTTTTGACAGCTTCCGAAGTGCTAATTTTTAACCTTTTTCAGCTGGACCAAATCACTACTTTCCTGTAAAATTCTGGACCCAAATTTTTTTACAGTGTAATTTCACCCCCCTACTTACAATTTGAGGCATTAAACTCGGAGAAATAAATTTGGAAGGGGTATAAAAATTATTGGCAAGTAACCCACTGTTAACACTAGGGACTATATTTGTGAACAACGAAAATCAAGGGACGACAATTGTGGTCTCGGACCTAATAGGATAGAAAGAGATGACAAATCTTAAAAAAACTTGGTATGACCAAAGCTTAATAAATTATAACACTGCTTGCAAAGTTTCATAACAATAGGATATATATTATAGACACTATGTTAAATTCTATACTCATCTTTGCGTGTTAAATTTTGACGTTAAAATTGAAAAATTTCAACTATCAACATTTTGGGCTTTGAAAATTAAAATGTTGCAAAAAAATACTTTTCAAATGCCCTAATATATCATTTATTATGTACTTAAAGCAATAGAGTACTCATTTGATTTATCAGACTTAGCATAATTATTCAAAAGTCAAATTTATATCAGCCTGGGCCTAAAAATTGAGGTTTTTCAATGAAAGGGGGCCTTACATGAAGATGTAATATATTCCAGCAATTTTAAATTTGTGAAGCTTTTTGGTTATAAATAATCCTTACATATGTATTGAATGTACTTTAAATAGAAAGAAAAGTTACAAATAGCATATCATATTACTTTAAAAGGGTCTTAAGCCAAGCAAGACTGGAAAAAAATAAGGGTCAATTTAAGCCGTGCCACATATTTACATTAAAAAATGCATATTGAGGCTATAAGAAATAAAAAAATGTGTCCTTTTTATCATTTCTATACTCATGTGACATGATACAACAAATCTGAGCACAAAAAGGCTCTTGCAATTAACTTTTCTTACAGACAGTATGGTCTGATACAAAGATTTTTGCCTTTTTAATAAAAACTTGAATGCAATTTTAGTCTCAACAGGCTTATATTTAAACCACTTGCTATCCTACAGAAGAAAAGAAAGATATTATGTGAAATGGAACAGGTACATTAGACATTGTAAAGTGCTTTTGATACAAATTTAGTGAGGTCTTTATTGTAGACTTCAAATTTTATGTACCAAGAACCCCACTTTTGACTTCATCCAAACAGGGCGTTAGACAAGGGTCATTTATACAACACATTTTGTACATATTATCTGAAATAACCTTCTTTTCTGTAGATTCTGAGTTCATAAACAAGTAAAAGTACTAGATGAAGGCACATAAACACAAGTATTGACACATGAAAACCTGTCAGATAGAAAGTCAGGATGCCATGAATGCATCAATATTGAAAAAGCCTTGAAATGCCTATTTTGACCATAAAATGCCAAAATTGGTCATTTTTGCAGAAATTCTATAAAATAAAAGTTTAAATCCTTTAGTTTCATGCTATTTGACAAAGTGACACCACCAAATCATTTAGGGAAGTTGCCAAAGTTCAGATTCTATATTTACAGACTTCACCTCTTAGGTCCGAGAACACAATTAATTCGTAGTGCATTTCTTTTAGAACATAAATGAAAATAAAAAAAATCCCACCTGCGCTTTCCCAATGAAACTTTTACAGTGTGTTGTACTACTTTTGGGACAAATTATATCAAAATTATAGAAAACTTCATCGCCTCTAACTCAAAATATGGACAATTTTGTGTTTAGGGTGTCTTGAAATCTTTTGACAGCTTCCGAAGTGCTAATTTTTAACCTTTTTCAGCTGGACCAAATCACTACTTTCCTGTAAAATTCTGGACCCAAATTTTTTTACAGTGTAATTTCACCCCCCTACTTACAATTTGAGGCATTAAACTCGGAGAAATAAATTTGGAAGGGGTATAAAAATTATTGGCAAGTAACCCACTGTTAACACTAGGGACTATATTTGTGAACAACGAAAATCAAGGGACGACAATTGTGGTCTCGGACCTAATAGGATAGAAAGAGATGACAAATCTTAAAAAAACTTGGTATGACCAAAGCTTAATAAATTATAACACTGCTTGCAAAGTTTCATAACAATAGGATATATATTATAGACACTATGTTAAATTCTATACTCATCTTTGCGTGTTAAATTTTGACGTTAAAATTGAAAAATTTCAACTATCAACATTTTGGGCTTTGAAAATTAAAATGTTGCAAAAAAATACTTTTCAAATGCCCTAATATATCATTTATTATGTACTTAAAGCAATAGAGTACTCATTTGATTTATCAGACTTAGCATAATTATTCAAAAGTCAAATTTATATCAGCCTGGGCCTAAAAATTGAGGTTTTTCAATGAAAGGGGGCCTTACATGAAGATGTAATATATTCCAGCAATTTTAAATTTGTGAAGCTTTTTGGTTATAAATAATCCTTACATATGTATTGAATGTACTTTAAATAGAAAGAAAAGTTACAAATAGCATATCATATTACTTTAAAAGGGTCTTAAGCCAAGCAAGACTGGAAAAAAATAAGGGTCAATTTAAGCCGTGCCACATATTTACATTAAAAAATGCATATTGAGGCTATAAGAAATAAAAAAATGTGTCCTTTTTATCATTTCTATACTCATGTGACATGATACAACAAATCTGAGCACAAAAAGGCTCTTGCAATTAACTTTTCTTACAGACAGTATGGTCTGATACAAAGATTTTTGCCTTTTTAATAAAAACTTGAATGCAATTTTAGTCTCAACAGGCTTATATTTAAACCACTTGCTATCCTACAGAAGAAAAGAAAGATATTATGTGAAATGGAACAGGTACATTAGACATTGTAAAGTGCTTTTGATACAAATTTAGTGAGGTCTTTATTGTAGACTTCAAATTTTATGTACCAAGAACCCCACTTTTGACTTCATCCAAACAGGGCGTTAGACAAGGGTCATTTATACAACACATTTTGTACATATTATCTGAAATAACCTTCTTTTCTGTAGATTCTGAGTTCATAAACAAGTAAAAGTACTAGATGAAGGCACATAAACACAAGTATTGACACATGAAAACCTGTCAGATAGAAAGTCAGGATGCCATGAATGCATCAATATTGAAAAAGCCTTGAAATGCCTATTTTGACCATAAAATGCCAAAATTGGTCATTTTTGCAGAAATTCTATAAAATAAAAGTTTAAATCCTTTAGTTTCATGCTATTTGACAAAGTGACACCACCAAATCATTTAGGGAAGTTGCCAAAGTTCAGATTCTATATTTACAGACTTCACCTCTTAGGTCCGAGAACACAATTAATTCGTAGTGCATTTCTTTTAGAACATAAATGAAAATAAAAAAAATCCCACCTGCGCTTTCCCAATGAAACTTTTACAGTGTGTTGTACTACTTTTGGGACAAATTATATCAAAATTATAGAAAACTTCATCGCCTCTAACTCAAAATATGGACAATTTTGTGTTTAGGGTGTCTTGAAATCTTTTGACAGCTTCCGAAGTGCTAATTTTTAACCTTTTTCAGCTGGACCAAATCACTACTTTCCTGTAAAATTCTGGACCCAAATTTTTTTACAGTGTAATTTCACCCCCCTACTTACAATTTGAGGCATTAAACTCGGAGAAATAAATTTGGAAGGGGTATAAAAATTATTGGCAAGTAACCCACTGTTAACACTAGGGACTATATTTGTGAACAACGAAAATCAAGGGACGACAATTGTGGTCTCGGACCTAATAGGATAGAAAGAGATGACAAATCTTAAAAAAACTTGGTATGACCAAAGCTTAATAAATTATAACACTGCTTGCAAAGTTTCATAACAATAGGATATATATTATAGACACTATGTTAAATTCTATACTCATCTTTGCGTGTTAAATTTTGACGTTAAAATTGAAAAATTTCAACTATCAACATTTTGGGCTTTGAAAATTAAAATGTTGCAAAAAAATACTTTTCAAATGCCCTAATATATCATTTATTATGTACTTAAAGCAATAGAGTACTCATTTGATTTATCAGACTTAGCATAATTATTCAAAAGTCAAATTTATATCAGCCTGGGCCTAAAAATTGAGGTTTTTCAATGAAAGGGGGCCTTACATGAAGATGTAATATATTCCAGCAATTTTAAATTTGTGAAGCTTTTTGGTTATAAATAATCCTTACATATGTATTGAATGTACTTTAAATAGAAAGAAAAGTTACAAATAGCATATCATATTACTTTAAAAGGGTCTTAAGCCAAGCAAGACTGGAAAAAAATAAGGGTCAATTTAAGCCGTGCCACATATTTACATTAAAAAATGCATATTGAGGCTATAAGAAATAAAAAAATGTGTCCTTTTTATCATTTCTATACTCATGTGACATGATACAACAAATCTGAGCACAAAAAGGCTCTTGCAATTAACTTTTCTTACAGACAGTATGGTCTGATACAAAGATTTTTGCCTTTTTAATAAAAACTTGAATGCAATTTTAGTCTCAACAGGCTTATATTTAAACCACTTGCTATCCTACAGAAGAAAAGAAAGATATTATGTGAAATGGAACAGGTACATTAGACATTGTAAAGTGCTTTTGATACAAATTTAGTGAGGTCTTTATTGTAGACTTCAAATTTTATGTACCAAGAACCCCACTTTTGACTTCATCCAAACAGGGCGTTAGACAAGGGTCATTTATACAACACATTTTGTACATATTATCTGAAATAACCTTCTTTTCTGTAGATTCTGAGTTCATAAACAAGTAAAAGTACTAGATGAAGGCACATAAACACAAGTATTGACACATGAAAACCTGTCAGATAGAAAGTCAGGATGCCATGAATGCATCAATATTGAAAAAGCCTTGAAATGCCTATTTTGACCATAAAATGCCAAAATTGGTCATTTTTGCAGAAATTCTATAAAATAAAAGTTTAAATCCTTTAGTTTCATGCTATTTGACAAAGTGACACCACCAAATCATTTAGGGAAGTTGCCAAAGTTCAGATTCTATATTTACAGACTTCACCTCTTAGGTCCGAGAACACAATTAATTCGTAGTGCATTTCTTTTAGAACATAAATGAAAATAAAAAAAATCCCACCTGCGCTTTCCCAATGAAACTTTTACAGTGTGTTGTACTACTTTTGGGACAAATTATATCAAAATTATAGAAAACTTCATCGCCTCTAACTCAAAATATGGACAATTTTGTGTTTAGGGTGTCTTGAAATCTTTTGACAGCTTCCGAAGTGCTAATTTTTAACCTTTTTCAGCTGGACCAAATCACTACTTTCCTGTAAAATTCTGGACCCAAATTTTTTTACAGTGTAATTTCACCCCCCTACTTACAATTTGAGGCATTAAACTCGGAGAAATAAATTTGGAAGGGGTATAAAAATTATTGGCAAGTAACCCACTGTTAACACTAGGGACTATATTTGTGAACAACGAAAATCAAGGGACGACAATTGTGGTCTCGGACCTAATAGGATAGAAAGAGATGACAAATCTTAAAAAAACTTGGTATGACCAAAGCTTAATAAATTATAACACTGCTTGCAAAGTTTCATAACAATAGGATATATATTATAGACACTATGTTAAATTCTATACTCATCTTTGCGTGTTAAATTTTGACGTTAAAATTGAAAAATTTCAACTATCAACATTTTGGGCTTTGAAAATTAAAATGTTGCAAAAAAATACTTTTCAAATGCCCTAATATATCATTTATTATGTACTTAAAGCAATAGAGTACTCATTTGATTTATCAGACTTAGCATAATTATTCAAAAGTCAAATTTATATCAGCCTGGGCCTAAAAATTGAGGTTTTTCAATGAAAGGGGGCCTTACATGAAGATGTAATATATTCCAGCAATTTTAAATTTGTGAAGCTTTTTGGTTATAAATAATCCTTACATATGTATTGAATGTACTTTAAATAGAAAGAAAAGTTACAAATAGCATATCATATTACTTTAAAAGGGTCTTAAGCCAAGCAAGACTGGAAAAAAATAAGGGTCAATTTAAGCCGTGCCACATATTTACATTAAAAAATGCATATTGAGGCTATAAGAAATAAAAAAATGTGTCCTTTTTATCATTTCTATACTCATGTGACATGATACAACAAATCTGAGCACAAAAAGGCTCTTGCAATTAACTTTTCTTACAGACAGTATGGTCTGATACAAAGATTTTTGCCTTTTTAATAAAAACTTGAATGCAATTTTAGTCTCAACAGGCTTATATTTAAACCACTTGCTATCCTACAGAAGAAAAGAAAGATATTATGTGAAATGGAACAGGTACATTAGACATTGTAAAGTGCTTTTGATACAAATTTAGTGAGGTCTTTATTGTAGACTTCAAATTTTATGTACCAAGAACCCCACTTTTGACTTCATCCAAACAGGGCGTTAGACAAGGGTCATTTATACAACACATTTTGTACATATTATCTGAAATAACCTTCTTTTCTGTAGATTCTGAGTTCATAAACAAGTAAAAGTACTAGATGAAGGCACATAAACACAAGTATTGACACATGAAAACCTGTCAGATAGAAAGTCAGGATGCCATGAATGCATCAATATTGAAAAAGCCTTGAAATGCCTATTTTGACCATAAAATGCCAAAATTGGTCATTTTTGCAGAAATTCTATAAAATAAAAGTTTAAATCCTTTAGTTTCATGCTATTTGACAAAGTGACACCACCAAATCATTTAGGGAAGTTGCCAAAGTTCAGATTCTATATTTACAGACTTCACCTCTTAGGTCCGAGAACACAATTAATTCGTAGTGCATTTCTTTTAGAACATAAATGAAAATAAAAAAAATCCCACCTGCGCTTTCCCAATGAAACTTTTACAGTGTGTTGTACTACTTTTGGGACAAATTATATCAAAATTATAGAAAACTTCATCGCCTCTAACTCAAAATATGGACAATTTTGTGTTTAGGGTGTCTTGAAATCTTTTGACAGCTTCCGAAGTGCTAATTTTTAACCTTTTTCAGCTGGACCAAATCACTACTTTCCTGTAAAATTCTGGACCCAAATTTTTTTACAGTGTAATTTCACCCCCCTACTTACAATTTGAGGCATTAAACTCGGAGAAATAAATTTGGAAGGGGTATAAAAATTATTGGCAAGTAACCCACTGTTAACACTAGGGACTATATTTGTGAACAACGAAAATCAAGGGACGACAATTGTGGTCTCGGACCTAATAGGATAGAAAGAGATGACAAATCTTAAAAAAACTTGGTATGACCAAAGCTTAATAAATTATAACACTGCTTGCAAAGTTTCATAACAATAGGATATATATTATAGACACTATGTTAAATTCTATACTCATCTTTGCGTGTTAAATTTTGACGTTAAAATTGAAAAATTTCAACTATCAACATTTTGGGCTTTGAAAATTAAAATGTTGCAAAAAAATACTTTTCAAATGCCCTAATATATCATTTATTATGTACTTAAAGCAATAGAGTACTCATTTGATTTATCAGACTTAGCATAATTATTCAAAAGTCAAATTTATATCAGCCTGGGCCTAAAAATTGAGGTTTTTCAATGAAAGGGGGCCTTACATGAAGATGTAATATATTCCAGCAATTTTAAATTTGTGAAGCTTTTTGGTTATAAATAATCCTTACATATGTATTGAATGTACTTTAAATAGAAAGAAAAGTTACAAATAGCATATCATATTACTTTAAAAGGGTCTTAAGCCAAGCAAGACTGGAAAAAAATAAGGGTCAATTTAAGCCGTGCCACATATTTACATTAAAAAATGCATATTGAGGCTATAAGAAATAAAAAAATGTGTCCTTTTTATCATTTCTATACTCATGTGACATGATACAACAAATCTGAGCACAAAAAGGCTCTTGCAATTAACTTTTCTTACAGACAGTATGGTCTGATACAAAGATTTTTGCCTTTTTAATAAAAACTTGAATGCAATTTTAGTCTCAACAGGCTTATATTTAAACCACTTGCTATCCTACAGAAGAAAAGAAAGATATTATGTGAAATGGAACAGGTACATTAGACATTGTAAAGTGCTTTTGATACAAATTTAGTGAGGTCTTTATTGTAGACTTCAAATTTTATGTACCAAGAACCCCACTTTTGACTTCATCCAAACAGGGCGTTAGACAAGGGTCATTTATACAACACATTTTGTACATATTATCTGAAATAACCTTCTTTTCTGTAGATTCTGAGTTCATAAACAAGTAAAAGTACTAGATGAAGGCACATAAACACAAGTATTGACACATGAAAACCTGTCAGATAGAAAGTCAGGATGCCATGAATGCATCAATATTGAAAAAGCCTTGAAATGCCTATTTTGACCATAAAATGCCAAAATTGGTCATTTTTGCAGAAATTCTATAAAATAAAAGTTTAAATCCTTTAGTTTCATGCTATTTGACAAAGTGACACCACCAAATCATTTAGGGAAGTTGCCAAAGTTCAGATTCTATATTTACAGACTTCACCTCTTAGGTCCGAGAACACAATTAATTCGTAGTGCATTTCTTTTAGAACATAAATGAAAATAAAAAAAATCCCACCTGCGCTTTCCCAATGAAACTTTTACAGTGTGTTGTACTACTTTTGGGACAAATTATATCAAAATTATAGAAAACTTCATCGCCTCTAACTCAAAATATGGACAATTTTGTGTTTAGGGTGTCTTGAAATCTTTTGACAGCTTCCGAAGTGCTAATTTTTAACCTTTTTCAGCTGGACCAAATCACTACTTTCCTGTAAAATTCTGGACCCAAATTTTTTTACAGTGTAATTTCACCCCCCTACTTACAATTTGAGGCATTAAACTCGGAGAAATAAATTTGGAAGGGGTATAAAAATTATTGGCAAGTAACCCACTGTTAACACTAGGGACTATATTTGTGAACAACGAAAATCAAGGGACGACAATTGTGGTCTCGGACCTAATAGGATAGAAAGAGATGACAAATCTTAAAAAAACTTGGTATGACCAAAGCTTAATAAATTATAACACTGCTTGCAAAGTTTCATAACAATAGGATATATATTATAGACACTATGTTAAATTCTATACTCATCTTTGCGTGTTAAATTTTGACGTTAAAATTGAAAAATTTCAACTATCAACATTTTGGGCTTTGAAAATTAAAATGTTGCAAAAAAATACTTTTCAAATGCCCTAATATATCATTTATTATGTACTTAAAGCAATAGAGTACTCATTTGATTTATCAGACTTAGCATAATTATTCAAAAGTCAAATTTATATCAGCCTGGGCCTAAAAATTGAGGTTTTTCAATGAAAGGGGGCCTTACATGAAGATGTAATATATTCCAGCAATTTTAAATTTGTGAAGCTTTTTGGTTATAAATAATCCTTACATATGTATTGAATGTACTTTAAATAGAAAGAAAAGTTACAAATAGCATATCATATTACTTTAAAAGGGTCTTAAGCCAAGCAAGACTGGAAAAAAATAAGGGTCAATTTAAGCCGTGCCACATATTTACATTAAAAAATGCATATTGAGGCTATAAGAAATAAAAAAATGTGTCCTTTTTATCATTTCTATACTCATGTGACATGATACAACAAATCTGAGCACAAAAAGGCTCTTGCAATTAACTTTTCTTACAGACAGTATGGTCTGATACAAAGATTTTTGCCTTTTTAATAAAAACTTGAATGCAATTTTAGTCTCAACAGGCTTATATTTAAACCACTTGCTATCCTACAGAAGAAAAGAAAGATATTATGTGAAATGGAACAGGTACATTAGACATTGTAAAGTGCTTTTGATACAAATTTAGTGAGGTCTTTATTGTAGACTTCAAATTTTATGTACCAAGAACCCCACTTTTGACTTCATCCAAACAGGGCGTTAGACAAGGGTCATTTATACAACACATTTTGTACATATTATCTGAAATAACCTTCTTTTCTGTAGATTCTGAGTTCATAAACAAGTAAAAGTACTAGATGAAGGCACATAAACACAAGTATTGACACATGAAAACCTGTCAGATAGAAAGTCAGGATGCCATGAATGCATCAATATTGAAAAAGCCTTGAAATGCCTATTTTGACCATAAAATGCCAAAATTGGTCATTTTTGCAGAAATTCTATAAAATAAAAGTTTAAATCCTTTAGTTTCATGCTATTTGACAAAGTGACACCACCAAATCATTTAGGGAAGTTGCCAAAGTTCAGATTCTATATTTACAGACTTCACCTCTTAGGTCCGAGAACACAATTAATTCGTAGTGCATTTCTTTTAGAACATAAATGAAAATAAAAAAAATCCCACCTGCGCTTTCCCAATGAAACTTTTACAGTGTGTTGTACTACTTTTGGGACAAATTATATCAAAATTATAGAAAACTTCATCGCCTCTAACTCAAAATATGGACAATTTTGTGTTTAGGGTGTCTTGAAATCTTTTGACAGCTTCCGAAGTGCTAATTTTTAACCTTTTTCAGCTGGACCAAATCACTACTTTCCTGTAAAATTCTGGACCCAAATTTTTTTACAGTGTAATTTCACCCCCCTACTTACAATTTGAGGCATTAAACTCGGAGAAATAAATTTGGAAGGGGTATAAAAATTATTGGCAAGTAACCCACTGTTAACACTAGGGACTATATTTGTGAACAACGAAAATCAAGGGACGACAATTGTGGTCTCGGACCTAATAGGATAGAAAGAGATGACAAATCTTAAAAAAACTTGGTATGACCAAAGCTTAATAAATTATAACACTGCTTGCAAAGTTTCATAACAATAGGATATATATTATAGACACTATGTTAAATTCTATACTCATCTTTGCGTGTTAAATTTTGACGTTAAAATTGAAAAATTTCAACTATCAACATTTTGGGCTTTGAAAATTAAAATGTTGCAAAAAAATACTTTTCAAATGCCCTAATATATCATTTATTATGTACTTAAAGCAATAGAGTACTCATTTGATTTATCAGACTTAGCATAATTATTCAAAAGTCAAATTTATATCAGCCTGGGCCTAAAAATTGAGGTTTTTCAATGAAAGGGGGCCTTACATGAAGATGTAATATATTCCAGCAATTTTAAATTTGTGAAGCTTTTTGGTTATAAATAATCCTTACATATGTATTGAATGTACTTTAAATAGAAAGAAAAGTTACAAATAGCATATCATATTACTTTAAAAGGGTCTTAAGCCAAGCAAGACTGGAAAAAAATAAGGGTCAATTTAAGCCGTGCCACATATTTACATTAAAAAATGCATATTGAGGCTATAAGAAATAAAAAAATGTGTCCTTTTTATCATTTCTATACTCATGTGACATGATACAACAAATCTGAGCACAAAAAGGCTCTTGCAATTAACTTTTCTTACAGACAGTATGGTCTGATACAAAGATTTTTGCCTTTTTAATAAAAACTTGAATGCAATTTTAGTCTCAACAGGCTTATATTTAAACCACTTGCTATCCTACAGAAGAAAAGAAAGATATTATGTGAAATGGAACAGGTACATTAGACATTGTAAAGTGCTTTTGATACAAATTTAGTGAGGTCTTTATTGTAGACTTCAAATTTTATGTACCAAGAACCCCACTTTTGACTTCATCCAAACAGGGCGTTAGACAAGGGTCATTTATACAACACATTTTGTACATATTATCTGAAATAACCTTCTTTTCTGTAGATTCTGAGTTCATAAACAAGTAAAAGTACTAGATGAAGGCACATAAACACAAGTATTGACACATGAAAACCTGTCAGATAGAAAGTCAGGATGCCATGAATGCATCAATATTGAAAAAGCCTTGAAATGCCTATTTTGACCATAAAATGCCAAAATTGGTCATTTTTGCAGAAATTCTATAAAATAAAAGTTTAAATCCTTTAGTTTCATGCTATTTGACAAAGTGACACCACCAAATCATTTAGGGAAGTTGCCAAAGTTCAGATTCTATATTTACAGACTTCACCTCTTAGGTCCGAGAACACAATTAATTCGTAGTGCATTTCTTTTAGAACATAAATGAAAATAAAAAAAATCCCACCTGCGCTTTCCCAATGAAACTTTTACAGTGTGTTGTACTACTTTTGGGACAAATTATATCAAAATTATAGAAAACTTCATCGCCTCTAACTCAAAATATGGACAATTTTGTGTTTAGGGTGTCTTGAAATCTTTTGACAGCTTCCGAAGTGCTAATTTTTAACCTTTTTCAGCTGGACCAAATCACTACTTTCCTGTAAAATTCTGGACCCAAATTTTTTTACAGTGTAATTTCACCCCCCTACTTACAATTTGAGGCATTAAACTCGGAGAAATAAATTTGGAAGGGGTATAAAAATTATTGGCAAGTAACCCACTGTTAACACTAGGGACTATATTTGTGAACAACGAAAATCAAGGGACGACAATTGTGGTCTCGGACCTAATAGGATAGAAAGAGATGACAAATCTTAAAAAAACTTGGTATGACCAAAGCTTAATAAATTATAACACTGCTTGCAAAGTTTCATAACAATAGGATATATATTATAGACACTATGTTAAATTCTATACTCATCTTTGCGTGTTAAATTTTGACGTTAAAATTGAAAAATTTCAACTATCAACATTTTGGGCTTTGAAAATTAAAATGTTGCAAAAAAATACTTTTCAAATGCCCTAATATATCATTTATTATGTACTTAAAGCAATAGAGTACTCATTTGATTTATCAGACTTAGCATAATTATTCAAAAGTCAAATTTATATCAGCCTGGGCCTAAAAATTGAGGTTTTTCAATGAAAGGGGGCCTTACATGAAGATGTAATATATTCCAGCAATTTTAAATTTGTGAAGCTTTTTGGTTATAAATAATCCTTACATATGTATTGAATGTACTTTAAATAGAAAGAAAAGTTACAAATAGCATATCATATTACTTTAAAAGGGTCTTAAGCCAAGCAAGACTGGAAAAAAATAAGGGTCAATTTAAGCCGTGCCACATATTTACATTAAAAAATGCATATTGAGGCTATAAGAAATAAAAAAATGTGTCCTTTTTATCATTTCTATACTCATGTGACATGATACAACAAATCTGAGCACAAAAAGGCTCTTGCAATTAACTTTTCTTACAGACAGTATGGTCTGATACAAAGATTTTTGCCTTTTTAATAAAAACTTGAATGCAATTTTAGTCTCAACAGGCTTATATTTAAACCACTTGCTATCCTACAGAAGAAAAGAAAGATATTATGTGAAATGGAACAGGTACATTAGACATTGTAAAGTGCTTTTGATACAAATTTAGTGAGGTCTTTATTGTAGACTTCAAATTTTATGTACCAAGAACCCCACTTTTGACTTCATCCAAACAGGGCGTTAGACAAGGGTCATTTATACAACACATTTTGTACATATTATCTGAAATAACCTTCTTTTCTGTAGATTCTGAGTTCATAAACAAGTAAAAGTACTAGATGAAGGCACATAAACACAAGTATTGACACATGAAAACCTGTCAGATAGAAAGTCAGGATGCCATGAATGCATCAATATTGAAAAAGCCTTGAAATGCCTATTTTGACCATAAAATGCCAAAATTGGTCATTTTTGCAGAAATTCTATAAAATAAAAGTTTAAATCCTTTAGTTTCATGCTATTTGACAAAGTGACACCACCAAATCATTTAGGGAAGTTGCCAAAGTTCAGATTCTATATTTACAGACTTCACCTCTTAGGTCCAAGAACACAATTAATTCGTAGTGCATTTCTTTTAGAACATAAATGAAAATAAAAAAAATCCCACCTGCGCTTTCCCAATGAAACTTTTACAGTGTGTTGTACTACTTTTGGGACAAATTATATCAAAATTATAGAAAACTTCATCGCCTCTAACTCAAAATATGGACAATTTTGTGTTTAGGGTGTCTTGAAATCTTTTGACAGCTTCCGAAGTGCTAATTTTTAACCTTTTTCAGCTGGACCAAATCACTACTTTCCTGTAAAATTCTGGACCCAAATTTTTTTACAGTGTAATTTCACCCCCCTACTTACAATTTGAGGCATTAAACTCGGAGAAATAAATTTGGAAGGGGTATAAAAATTATTGGCAAGTAACCCACTGTTAACACTAGGGACTATATTTGTGAACAACGAAAATCAAGGGACGACAATTGTGGTCTCGGACCTAATAGGATAGAAAGAGATGACAAATCTTAAAAAAACTTGGTATGACCAAAGCTTAATAAATTATAACACTGCTTGCAAAGTTTCATAACAATAGGATATATATTATAGACACTATGTTAAATTCTATACTCATCTTTGCGTGTTAAATTTTGACGTTAAAATTGAAAAATTTCAACTATCAACATTTTGGGCTTTGAAAATTAAAATGTTGCAAAAAAATACTTTTCAAATGCCCTAATATATCATTTATTATGTACTTAAAGCAATAGAGTACTCATTTGATTTATCAGACTTAGCATAATTATTCAAAAGTCAAATTTATATCAGCCTGGGCCTAAAAATTGAGGTTTTTCAATGAAAGGGGGCCTTACATGAAGATGTAATATATTCCAGCAATTTTAAATTTGTGAAGCTTTTTGGTTATAAATAATCCTTACATATGTATTGAATGTACTTTAAATAGAAAGAAAAGTTACAAATAGCATATCATATTACTTTAAAAGGGTCTTAAGCCAAGCAAGACTGGAAAAAAATAAGGGTCAATTTAAGCCGTGCCACATATTTACATTAAAAAATGCATATTGAGGCTATAAGAAATAAAAAAATGTGTCCTTTTTATCATTTCTATACTCATGTGACATGATACAACAAATCTGAGCACAAAAAGGCTCTTGCAATTAACTTTTCTTACAGACAGTATGGTCTGATACAAAGATTTTTGCCTTTTTAATAAAAACTTGAATGCAATTTTAGTCTCAACAGGCTTATATTTAAACCACTTGCTATCCTACAGAAGAAAAGAAAGATATTATGTGAAATGGAACAGGTACATTAGACATTGTAAAGTGCTTTTGATACAAATTTAGTGAGGTCTTTATTGTAGACTTCAAATTTTATGTACCAAGAACCCCACTTTTGACTTCATCCAAACAGGGCGTTAGACAAGGGTCATTTATACAACACATTTTGTACATATTATCTGAAATAACCTTCTTTTCTGTAGATTCTGAGTTCATAAACAAGTAAAAGTACTAGATGAAGGCACATAAACACAAGTATTGACACATGAAAACCTGTCAGATAGAAAGTCAGGATGCCATGAATGCATCAATATTGAAAAAGCCTTGAAATGCCTATTTTGACCATAAAATGCCAAAATTGGTCATTTTTGCAGAAATTCTATAAAATAAAAGTTTAAATCCTTTAGTTTCATGCTATTTGACAAAGTGACACCACCAAATCATTTAGGGAAGTTGCCAAAGTTCAGATTCTATATTTACAGACTTCACCTCTTAGGTCCGAGAACACAATTAATTCGTAGTGCATTTCTTTTAGAACATAAATGAAAATAAAAAAAATCCCACCTGCGCTTTCCCAATGAAACTTTTACAGTGTGTTGTACTACTTTTGGGACAAATTATATCAAAATTATAGAAAACTTCATCGCCTCTAACTCAAAATATGGACAATTTTGTGTTTAGGGTGTCTTGAAATCTTTTGACAGCTTCCGAAGTGCTAATTTTTAACCTTTTTCAGCTGGACCAAATCACTACTTTCCTGTAAAATTCTGGACCCAAATTTTTTTACAGTGTAATTTCACCCCCCTACTTACAATTTGAGGCATTAAACTCGGAGAAATAAATTTGGAAGGGGTATAAAAATTATTGGCAAGTAACCCACTGTTAACACTAGGGACTATATTTGTGAACAACGAAAATCAAGGGACGACAATTGTGGTCTCGGACCTAATAGGATAGAAAGAGATGACAAATCTTAAAAAAACTTGGTATGACCAAAGCTTAATAAATTATAACACTGCTTGCAAAGTTTCATAACAATAGGATATATATTATAGACACTATGTTAAATTCTATACTCATCTTTGCGTGTTAAATTTTGACGTTAAAATTGAAAAATTTCAACTATCAACATTTTGGGCTTTGAAAATTAAAATGTTGCAAAAAAATACTTTTCAAATGCCCTAATATATCATTTATTATGTACTTAAAGCAATAGAGTACTCATTTGATTTATCAGACTTAGCATAATTATTCAAAAGTCAAATTTATATCAGCCTGGGCCTAAAAATTGAGGTTTTTCAATGAAAGGGGGCCTTACATGAAGATGTAATATATTCCAGCAATTTTAAATTTGTGAAGCTTTTTGGTTATAAATAATCCTTACATATGTATTGAATGTACTTTAAATAGAAAGAAAAGTTACAAATAGCATATCATATTACTTTAAAAGGGTCTTAAGCCAAGCAAGACTGGAAAAAAATAAGGGTCAATTTAAGCCGTGCCACATATTTACATTAAAAAATGCATATTGAGGCTATAAGAAATAAAAAAATGTGTCCTTTTTATCATTTCTATACTCATGTGACATGATACAACAAATCTGAGCACAAAAAGGCTCTTGCAATTAACTTTTCTTACAGACAGTATGGTCTGATACAAAGATTTTTGCCTTTTTAATAAAAACTTGAATGCAATTTTAGTCTCAACAGGCTTATATTTAAACCACTTGCTATCCTACAGAAGAAAAGAAAGATATTATGTGAAATGGAACAGGTACATTAGACATTGTAAAGTGCTTTTGATACAAATTTAGTGAGGTCTTTATTGTAGACTTCAAATTTTATGTACCAAGAACCCCACTTTTGACTTCATCCAAACAGGGCGTTAGACAAGGGTCATTTATACAACACATTTTGTACATATTATCTGAAATAACCTTCTTTTCTGTAGATTCTGAGTTCATAAACAAGTAAAAGTACTAGATGAAGGCACATAAACACAAGTATTGACACATGAAAACCTGTCAGATAGAAAGTCAGGATGCCATGAATGCATCAATATTGAAAAAGCCTTGAAATGCCTATTTTGACCATAAAATGCCAAAATTGGTCATTTTTGCAGAAATTCTATAAAATAAAAGTTTAAATCCTTTAGTTTCATGCTATTTGACAAAGTGACACCACCAAATCATTTAGGGAAGTTGCCAAAGTTCAGATTCTATATTTACAGACTTCACCTCTTAGGTCCGAGAACACAATTAATTCGTAGTGCATTTCTTTTAGAACATAAATGAAAATAAAAAAAATCCCACCTGCGCTTTCCCAATGAAACTTTTACAGTGTGTTGTACTACTTTTGGGACAAATTATATCAAAATTATAGAAAACTTCATCGCCTCTAACTCAAAATATGGACAATTTTGTGTTTAGGGTGTCTTGAAATCTTTTGACAGCTTCCGAAGTGCTAATTTTTAACCTTTTTCAGCTGGACCAAATCACTACTTTCCTGTAAAATTCTGGACCCAAATTTTTTTACAGTGTAATTTCACCCCCCTACTTACAATTTGAGGCATTAAACTCGGAGAAATAAATTTGGAAGGGGTATAAAAATTATTGGCAAGTAACCCACTGTTAACACTAGGGACTATATTTGTGAACAACGAAAATCAAGGGACGACAATTGTGGTCTCGGACCTAATAGGATAGAAAGAGATGACAAATCTTAAAAAAACTTGGTATGACCAAAGCTTAATAAATTATAACACTGCTTGCAAAGTTTCATAACAATAGGATATATATTATAGACACTATGTTAAATTCTATACTCATCTTTGCGTGTTAAATTTTGACGTTAAAATTGAAAAATTTCAACTATCAACATTTTGGGCTTTGAAAATTAAAATGTTGCAAAAAAATACTTTTCAAATGCCCTAATATATCATTTATTATGTACTTAAAGCAATAGAGTACTCATTTGATTTATCAGACTTAGCATAATTATTCAAAAGTCAAATTTATATCAGCCTGGGCCTAAAAATTGAGGTTTTTCAATGAAAGGGGGCCTTACATGAAGATGTAATATATTCCAGCAATTTTAAATTTGTGAAGCTTTTTGGTTATAAATAATCCTTACATATGTATTGAATGTACTTTAAATAGAAAGAAAAGTTACAAATAGCATATCATATTACTTTAAAAGGGTCTTAAGCCAAGCAAGACTGGAAAAAAATAAGGGTCAATTTAAGCCGTGCCACATATTTACATTAAAAAATGCATATTGAGGCTATAAGAAATAAAAAAATGTGTCCTTTTTATCATTTCTATACTCATGTGACATGATACAACAAATCTGAGCACAAAAAGGCTCTTGCAATTAACTTTTCTTACAGACAGTATGGTCTGATACAAAGATTTTTGCCTTTTTAATAAAAACTTGAATGCAATTTTAGTCTCAACAGGCTTATATTTAAACCACTTGCTATCCTACAGAAGAAAAGAAAGATATTATGTGAAATGGAACAGGTACATTAGACATTGTAAAGTGCTTTTGATACAAATTTAGTGAGGTCTTTATTGTAGACTTCAAATTTTATGTACCAAGAACCCCACTTTTGACTTCATCCAAACAGGGCGTTAGACAAGGGTCATTTATACAACACATTTTGTACATATTATCTGAAATAACCTTCTTTTCTGTAGATTCTGAGTTCATAAACAAGTAAAAGTACTAGATGAAGGCACATAAACACAAGTATTGACACATGAAAACCTGTCAGATAGAAAGTCAGGATGCCATGAATGCATCAATATTGAAAAAGCCTTGAAATGCCTATTTTGACCATAAAATGCCAAAATTGGTCATTTTTGCAGAAATTCTATAAAATAAAAGTTTAAATCCTTTAGTTTCATGCTATTTGACAAAGTGACACCACCAAATCATTTAGGGAAGTTGCCAAAGTTCAGATTCTATATTTACAGACTTCACCTCTTAGGTCCGAGAACACAATTAATTCGTAGTGCATTTCTTTTAGAACATAAATGAAAATAAAAAAAATCCCACCTGCGCTTTCCCAATGAAACTTTTACAGTGTGTTGTACTACTTTTGGGACAAATTATATCAAAATTATAGAAAACTTCATCGCCTCTAACTCAAAATATGGACAATTTTGTGTTTAGGGTGTCTTGAAATCTTTTGACAGCTTCCGAAGTGCTAATTTTTAACCTTTTTCAGCTGGACCAAATCACTACTTTCCTGTAAAATTCTGGACCCAAATTTTTTTACAGTGTAATTTCACCCCCCTACTTACAATTTGAGGCATTAAACTCGGAGAAATAAATTTGGAAGGGGTATAAAAATTATTGGCAAGTAACCCACTGTTAACACTAGGGACTATATTTGTGAACAACGAAAATCAAGGGACGACAATTGTGGTCTCGGACCTAATAGGATAGAAAGAGATGACAAATCTTAAAAAAACTTGGTATGACCAAAGCTTAATAAATTATAACACTGCTTGCAAAGTTTCATAACAATAGGATATATATTATAGACACTATGTTAAATTCTATACTCATCTTTGCGTGTTAAATTTTGACGTTAAAATTGAAAAATTTCAACTATCAACATTTTGGGCTTTGAAAATTAAAATGTTGCAAAAAAATACTTTTCAAATGCCCTAATATATCATTTATTATGTACTTAAAGCAATAGAGTACTCATTTGATTTATCAGACTTAGCATAATTATTCAAAAGTCAAATTTATATCAGCCTGGGCCTAAAAATTGAGGTTTTTCAATGAAAGGGGGCCTTACATGAAGATGTAATATATTCCAGCAATTTTAAATTTGTGAAGCTTTTTGGTTATAAATAATCCTTACATATGTATTGAATGTACTTTAAATAGAAAGAAAAGTTACAAATAGCATATCATATTACTTTAAAAGGGTCTTAAGCCAAGCAAGACTGGAAAAAAATAAGGGTCAATTTAAGCCGTGCCACATATTTACATTAAAAAATGCATATTGAGGCTATAAGAAATAAAAAAATGTGTCCTTTTTATCATTTCTATACTCATGTGACATGATACAACAAATCTGAGCACAAAAAGGCTCTTGCAATTAACTTTTCTTACAGACAGTATGGTCTGATACAAAGATTTTTGCCTTTTTAATAAAAACTTGAATGCAATTTTAGTCTCAACAGGCTTATATTTAAACCACTTGCTATCCTACAGAAGAAAAGAAAGATATTATGTGAAATGGAACAGGTACATTAGACATTGTAAAGTGCTTTTGATACAAATTTAGTGAGGTCTTTATTGTAGACTTCAAATTTTATGTACCAAGAACCCCACTTTTGACTTCATCCAAACAGGGCGTTAGACAAGGGTCATTTATACAACACATTTTGTACATATTATCTGAAATAACCTTCTTTTCTGTAGATTCTGAGTTCATAAACAAGTAAAAGTACTAGATGAAGGCACATAAACACAAGTATTGACACATGAAAACCTGTCAGATAGAAAGTCAGGATGCCATGAATGCATCAATATTGAAAAAGCCTTGAAATGCCTATTTTGACCATAAAATGCCAAAATTGGTCATTTTTGCAGAAATTCTATAAAATAAAAGTTTAAATCCTTTAGTTTCATGCTATTTGACAAAGTGACACCACCAAATCATTTAGGGAAGTTGCCAAAGTTCAGATTCTATATTTACAGACTTCACCTCTTAGGTCCGAGAACACAATTAATTCGTAGTGCATTTCTTTTAGAACATAAATGAAAATAAAAAAAATCCCACCTGCGCTTTCCCAATGAAACTTTTACAGTGTGTTGTACTACTTTTGGGACAAATTATATCAAAATTATAGAAAACTTCATCGCCTCTAACTCAAAATATGGACAATTTTGTGTTTAGGGTGTCTTGAAATCTTTTGACAGCTTCCGAAGTGCTAATTTTTAACCTTTTTCAGCTGGACCAAATCACTACTTTCCTGTAAAATTCTGGACCCAAATTTTTTTACAGTGTAATTTCACCCCCCTACTTACAATTTGAGGCATTAAACTCGGAGAAATAAATTTGGAAGGGGTATAAAAATTATTGGCAAGTAACCCACTGTTAACACTAGGGACTATATTTGTGAACAACGAAAATCAAGGGACGACAATTGTGGTCTCGGACCTAATAGGATAGAAAGAGATGACAAATCTTAAAAAAACTTGGTATGACCAAAGCTTAATAAATTATAACACTGCTTGCAAAGTTTCATAACAATAGGATATATATTATAGACACTATGTTAAATTCTATACTCATCTTTGCGTGTTAAATTTTGACGTTAAAATTGAAAAATTTCAACTATCAACATTTTGGGCTTTGAAAATTAAAATGTTGCAAAAAAATACTTTTCAAATGCCCTAATATATCATTTATTATGTACTTAAAGCAATAGAGTACTCATTTGATTTATCAGACTTAGCATAATTATTCAAAAGTCAAATTTATATCAGCCTGGGCCTAAAAATTGAGGTTTTTCAATGAAAGGGGGCCTTACATGAAGATGTAATATATTCCAGCAATTTTAAATTTGTGAAGCTTTTTGGTTATAAATAATCCTTACATATGTATTGAATGTACTTTAAATAGAAAGAAAAGTTACAAATAGCATATCATATTACTTTAAAAGGGTCTTAAGCCAAGCAAGACTGGAAAAAAATAAGGGTCAATTTAAGCCGTGCCACATATTTACATTAAAAAATGCATATTGAGGCTATAAGAAATAAAAAAATGTGTCCTTTTTATCATTTCTATACTCATGTGACATGATACAACAAATCTGAGCACAAAAAGGCTCTTGCAATTAACTTTTCTTACAGACAGTATGGTCTGATACAAAGATTTTTGCCTTTTTAATAAAAACTTGAATGCAATTTTAGTCTCAACAGGCTTATATTTAAACCACTTGCTATCCTACAGAAGAAAAGAAAGATATTATGTGAAATGGAACAGGTACATTAGACATTGTAAAGTGCTTTTGATACAAATTTAGTGAGGTCTTTATTGTAGACTTCAAATTTTATGTACCAAGAACCCCACTTTTGACTTCATCCAAACAGGGCGTTAGACAAGGGTCATTTATACAACACATTTTGTACATATTATCTGAAATAACCTTCTTTTCTGTAGATTCTGAGTTCATAAACAAGTAAAAGTACTAGATGAAGGCACATAAACACAAGTATTGACACATGAAAACCTGTCAGATAGAAAGTCAGGATGCCATGAATGCATCAATATTGAAAAAGCCTTGAAATGCCTATTTTGACCATAAAATGCCAAAATTGGTCATTTTTGCAGAAATTCTATAAAATAAAAGTTTAAATCCTTTAGTTTCATGCTATTTGACAAAGTGACACCACCAAATCATTTAGGGAAGTTGCCAAAGTTCAGATTCTATATTTACAGACTTCACCTCTTAGGTCCGAGAACACAATTAATTCGTAGTGCATTTCTTTTAGAACATAAATGAAAATAAAAAAAATCCCACCTGCGCTTTCCCAATGAAACTTTTACAGTGTGTTGTACTACTTTTGGGACAAATTATATCAAAATTATAGAAAACTTCATCGCCTCTAACTCAAAATATGGACAATTTTGTGTTTAGGGTGTCTTGAAATCTTTTGACAGCTTCCGAAGTGCTAATTTTTAACCTTTTTCAGCTGGACCAAATCACTACTTTCCTGTAAAATTCTGGACCCAAATTTTTTTACAGTGTAATTTCACCCCCCTACTTACAATTTGAGGCATTAAACTCGGAGAAATAAATTTGGAAGGGGTATAAAAATTATTGGCAAGTAACCCACTGTTAACACTAGGGACTATATTTGTGAACAACGAAAATCAAGGGACGACAATTGTGGTCTCGGACCTATTTAATAGGATAGAAAGAGATGACAAATCTTAAAAAAACTTGGTATGACCAAAGCTTAATAAATTATAACACTGCTTGCAAAGTTTCATAACAATAGGATATATATTATAGACACTATGTTAAATTCTATACTCATCTTTGCGTGTTAAATTTTGACGTTAAAATTGAAAAATTTCAACTATCAACATTTTGGGCTTTGAAAATTAAAATGTTGCAAAAAAATACTTTTCAAATGCCCTAATATATCATTTATTATGTACTTAAAGCAATAGAGTACTCATTTGATTTATCAGACTTAGCATAATTATTCAAAAGTCAAATTTATATCAGCCTGGGCCTAAAAATTGAGGTTTTTCAATGAAAGGGGGCCTTACATGAAGATGTAATATATTCCAGCAATTTTAAATTTGTGAAGCTTTTTGGTTATAAATAATCCTTACATATGTATTGAATGTACTTTAAATAGAAAGAAAAGTTACAAATAGCATATCATATTACTTTAAAAGGGTCTTAAGCCAAGCAAGACTGGAAAAAAATAAGGGTCAATTTAAGCCGTGCCACATATTTACATTAAAAAATGCATATTGAGGCTATAAGAAATAAAAAAATGTGTCCTTTTTATCATTTCTATACTCATGTGACATGATACAACAAATCTGAGCACAAAAAGGCTCTTGCAATTAACTTTTCTTACAGACAGTATGGTCTGATACAAAGATTTTTGCCTTTTTAATAAAAACTTGAATGCAATTTTAGTCTCAACAGGCTTATATTTAAACCACTTGCTATCCTACAGAAGAAAAGAAAGATATTATGTGAAATGGAACAGGTACATTAGACATTGTAAAGTGCTTTTGATACAAATTTAGTGAGGTCTTTATTGTAGACTTCAAATTTTATGTACCAAGAACCCCACTTTTGACTTCATCCAAACAGGGCGTTAGACAAGGGTCATTTATACAACACATTTTGTACATATTATCTGAAATAACCTTCTTTTCTGTAGATTCTGAGTTCATAAACAAGTAAAAGTACTAGATGAAGGCACATAAACACAAGTATTGACACATGAAAACCTGTCAGATAGAAAGTCAGGATGCCATGAATGCATCAATATTGAAAAAGCCTTGAAATGCCTATTTTGACCATAAAATGCCAAAATTGGTCATTTTTGCAGAAATTCTATAAAATAAAAGTTTAAATCCTTTAGTTTCATGCTATTTGACAAAGTGACACCACCAAATCATTTAGGGAAGTTGCCAAAGTTCAGATTCTATATTTACAGACTTCACCTCTTAGGTCCGAGAACACAATTAATTCGTAGTGCATTTCTTTTAGAACATAAATGAAAATAAAAAAAATCCCACCTGCGCTTTCCCAATGAAACTTTTACAGTGTGTTGTACTACTTTTGGGACAAATTATATCAAAATTATAGAAAACTTCATCGCCTCTAACTCAAAATATGGACAATTTTGTGTTTAGGGTGTCTTGAAATCTTTTGACAGCTTCCGAAGTGCTAATTTTTAACCTTTTTCAGCTGGACCAAATCACTACTTTCCTGTAAAATTCTGGACCCAAATTTTTTTACAGTGTAATTTCACCCCCCTACTTACAATTTGAGGCATTAAACTCGGAGAAATAAATTTGGAAGGGGTATAAAAATTATTGGCAAGTAACCCACTGTTAACACTAGGGACTATATTTGTGAACAACGAAAATCAAGGGACGACAATTGTGGTCTCGGACCTAATAGGATAGAAAGAGATGACAAATCTTAAAAAAACTTGGTATGACCAAAGCTTAATAAATTATAACACTGCTTGCAAAGTTTCATAACAATAGGATATATATTATAGACACTATGTTAAATTCTATACTCATCTTTGCGTGTTAAATTTTGACGTTAAAATTGAAAAATTTCAACTATCAACATTTTGGGCTTTGAAAATTAAAATGTTGCAAAAAAATACTTTTCAAATGCCCTAATATATCATTTATTATGTACTTAAAGCAATAGAGTACTCATTTGATTTATCAGACTTAGCATAATTATTCAAAAGTCAAATTTATATCAGCCTGGGCCTAAAAATTGAGGTTTTTCAATGAAAGGGGGCCTTACATGAAGATGTAATATATTCCAGCAATTTTAAATTTGTGAAGCTTTTTGGTTATAAATAATCCTTACATATGTATTGAATGTACTTTAAATAGAAAGAAAAGTTACAAATAGCATATCATATTACTTTAAAAGGGTCTTAAGCCAAGCAAGACTGGAAAAAAATAAGGGTCAATTTAAGCCGTGCCACATATTTACATTAAAAAATGCATATTGAGGCTATAAGAAATAAAAAAATGTGTCCTTTTTATCATTTCTATACTCATGTGACATGATACAACAAATCTGAGCACAAAAAGGCTCTTGCAATTAACTTTTCTTACAGACAGTATGGTCTGATACAAAGATTTTTGCCTTTTTAATAAAAACTTGAATGCAATTTTAGTCTCAACAGGCTTATATTTAAACCACTTGCTATCCTACAGAAGAAAAGAAAGATATTATGTGAAATGGAACAGGTACATTAGACATTGTAAAGTGCTTTTGATACAAATTTAGTGAGGTCTTTATTGTAGACTTCAAATTTTATGTACCAAGAACCCCACTTTTGACTTCATCCAAACAGGGCGTTAGACAAGGGTCATTTATACAACACATTTTGTACATATTATCTGAAATAACCTTCTTTTCTGTAGATTCTGAGTTCATAAACAAGTAAAAGTACTAGATGAAGGCACATAAACACAAGTATTGACACATGAAAACCTGTCAGATAGAAAGTCAGGATGCCATGAATGCATCAATATTGAAAAAGCCTTGAAATGCCTATTTTGACCATAAAATGCCAAAATTGGTCATTTTTGCAGAAATTCTATAAAATAAAAGTTTAAATCCTTTAGTTTCATGCTATTTGACAAAGTGACACCACCAAATCATTTAGGGAAGTTGCCAAAGTTCAGATTCTATATTTACAGACTTCACCTCTTAGGTCCGAGAACACAATTAATTCGTAGTGCATTTCTTTTAGAACATAAATGAAAATAAAAAAAATCCCACCTGCGCTTTCCCAATGAAACTTTTACAGTGTGTTGTACTACTTTTGGGACAAATTATATCAAAATTATAGAAAACTTCATCGCCTCTAACTCAAAATATGGACAATTTTGTGTTTAGGGTGTCTTGAAATCTTTTGACAGCTTCCGAAGTGCTAATTTTTAACCTTTTTCAGCTGGACCAAATCACTACTTTCCTGTAAAATTCTGGACCCAAATTTTTTTACAGTGTAATTTCACCCCCCTACTTACAATTTGAGGCATTAAACTCGGAGAAATAAATTTGGAAGGGGTATAAAAATTATTGGCAAGTAACCCACTGTTAACACTAGGGACTATATTTGTGAACAACGAAAATCAAGGGACGACAATTGTGGTCTCGGACCTAATAGGATAGAAAGAGATGACAAATCTTAAAAAAACTTGGTATGACCAAAGCTTAATAAATTATAACACTGCTTGCAAAGTTTCATAACAATAGGATATATATTATAGACACTATGTTAAATTCTATACTCATCTTTGCGTGTTAAATTTTGACGTTAAAATTGAAAAATTTCAACTATCAACATTTTGGGCTTTGAAAATTAAAATGTTGCAAAAAAATACTTTTCAAATGCCCTAATATATCATTTATTATGTACTTAAAGCAATAGAGTACTCATTTGATTTATCAGACTTAGCATAATTATTCAAAAGTCAAATTTATATCAGCCTGGGCCTAAAAATTGAGGTTTTTCAATGAAAGGGGGCCTTACATGAAGATGTAATATATTCCAGCAATTTTAAATTTGTGAAGCTTTTTGGTTATAAATAATCCTTACATATGTATTGAATGTACTTTAAATAGAAAGAAAAGTTACAAATAGCATATCATATTACTTTAAAAGGGTCTTAAGCCAAGCAAGACTGGAAAAAAATAAGGGTCAATTTAAGCCGTGCCACATATTTACATTAAAAAATGCATATTGAGGCTATAAGAAATAAAAAAATGTGTCCTTTTTATCATTTCTATACTCATGTGACATGATACAACAAATCTGAGCACAAAAAGGCTCTTGCAATTAACTTTTCTTACAGACAGTATGGTCTGATACAAAGATTTTTGCCTTTTTAATAAAAACTTGAATGCAATTTTAGTCTCAACAGGCTTATATTTAAACCACTTGCTATCCTACAGAAGAAAAGAAAGATATTATGTGAAATGGAACAGGTACATTAGACATTGTAAAGTGCTTTTGATACAAATTTAGTGAGGTCTTTATTGTAGACTTCAAATTTTATGTACCAAGAACCCCACTTTTGACTTCATCCAAACAGGGCGTTAGACAAGGGTCATTTATACAACACATTTTGTACATATTATCTGAAATAACCTTCTTTTCTGTAGATTCTGAGTTCATAAACAAGTAAAAGTACTAGATGAAGGCACATAAACACAAGTATTGACACATGAAAACCTGTCAGATAGAAAGTCAGGATGCCATGAATGCATCAATATTGAAAAAGCCTTGAAATGCCTATTTTGACCATAAAATGCCAAAATTGGTCATTTTTGCAGAAATTCTATAAAATAAAAGTTTAAATCCTTTAGTTTCATGCTATTTGACAAAGTGACACCACCAAATCATTTAGGGAAGTTGCCAAAGTTCAGATTCTATATTTACAGACTTCACCTCTTAGGTCCGAGAACACAATTAATTCGTAGTGCATTTCTTTTAGAACATAAATGAAAATAAAAAAAATCCCACCTGCGCTTTCCCAATGAAACTTTTACAGTGTGTTGTACTACTTTTGGGACAAATTATATCAAAATTATAGAAAACTTCATCGCCTCTAACTCAAAATATGGACAATTTTGTGTTTAGGGTGTCTTGAAATCTTTTGACAGCTTCCGAAGTGCTAATTTTTAACCTTTTTCAGCTGGACCAAATCACTACTTTCCTGTAAAATTCTGGACCCAAATTTTTTAACAGTGTAATTTCACCCCCCTACTTACAATTTGAGGCATTAAACTCGGAGAAATAAATTTGGAAGGGGTATAAAAATTATTGGCAAGTAACCCACTGTTAACACTAGGGACTATATTTGTGAACAACGAAAATCAAGGGACGACAATTGTGGTCTCGGACCTAATAATAGGATAGAAAGAGATGACAAATCTTAAAAAAACTTGGTATGACCAAAGCTTAATAAATTATAACACTGCTTGCAAAGTTTCATAACAATAGGATATATATTATAGACACTATGTTAAATTCTATACTCATCTTTGCGTGTTAAATTTTGACGTTAAAATTGAAAAATTTCAACTATCAACATTTTGGGCTTTGAAAATTAAAATGTTGCAAAAAAATACTTTTCAAATGCCCTAATATATCATTTATTATGTACTTAAAGCAATAGAGTACTCATTTGATTTATCAGACTTAGCATAATTATTCAAAAGTCAAATTTATATCAGCCTGGGCCTAAAAATTGAGGTTTTTCAATGAAAGGGGGCCTTACATGAAGATGTAATATATTCCAGCAATTTTAAATTTGTGAAGCTTTTTGGTTATAAATAATCCTTACATATGTATTGAATGTACTTTAAATAGAAAGAAAAGTTACAAATAGCATATCATATTACTTTAAAAGGGTCTTAAGCCAAGCAAGACTGGAAAAAAATAAGGGTCAATTTAAGCCGTGCCACATATTTACATTAAAAAATGCATATTGAGGCTATAAGAAATAAAAAAATGTGTCCTTTTTATCATTTCTATACTCATGTGACATGATACAACAAATCTGAGCACAAAAAGGCTCTTGCAATTAACTTTTCTTACAGACAGTATGGTCTGATACAAAGATTTTTGCCTTTTTAATAAAAACTTGAATGCAATTTTAGTCTCAACAGGCTTATATTTAAACCACTTGCTATCCTACAGAAGAAAAGAAAGATATTATGTGAAATGGAACAGGTACATTAGACATTGTAAAGTGCTTTTGATACAAATTTAGTGAGGTCTTTATTGTAGACTTCAAATTTTATGTACCAAGAACCCCACTTTTGACTTCATCCAAACAGGGCGTTAGACAAGGGTCATTTATACAACACATTTTGTACATATTATCTGAAATAACCTTCTTTTCTGTAGATTCTGAGTTCATAAACAAGTAAAAGTACTAGATGAAGGCACATAAACACAAGTATTGACACATGAAAACCTGTCAGATAGAAAGTCAGGATGCCATGAATGCATCAATATTGAAAAAGCCTTGAAATGCCTATTTTGACCATAAAATGCCAAAATTGGTCATTTTTGCAGAAATTCTATAAAATAAAAGTTTAAATCCTTTAGTTTCATGCTATTTGACAAAGTGACACCACCAAATCATTTAGGGAAGTTGCCAAAGTTCAGATTCTATATTTACAGACTTCACCTCTTAGGTCCGAGAACACAATTAATTCGTAGTGCATTTCTTTTAGAACATAAATGAAAATAAAAAAAATCCCACCTGCGCTTTCCCAATGAAACTTTTACAGTGTGTTGTACTACTTTTGGGACAAATTATATCAAAATTATAGAAAACTTCATCGCCTCTAACTCAAAATATGGACAATTTTGTGTTTAGGGTGTCTTGAAATCTTTTGACAGCTTCCGAAGTGCTAATTTTTAACCTTTTTCAGCTGGACCAAATCACTACTTTCCTGTAAAATTCTGGACCCAAATTTTTTTACAGTGTAATTTCACCCCCCTACTTACAATTTGAGGCATTAAACTCGGAGAAATAAATTTGGAAGGGGTATAAAAATTATTGGCAAGTAACCCACTGTTAACACTAGGGACTATATTTGTGAACAACGAAAATCAAGGGACGACAATTGTGGTCTCGGACCTAATAGGATAGAAAGAGATGACAAATCTTAAAAAAACTTGGTATGACCAAAGCTTAATAAATTATAACACTGCTTGCAAAGTTTCATAACAATAGGATATATATTATAGACACTATGTTAAATTCTATACTCATCTTTGCGTGTTAAATTTTGACGTTAAAATTGAAAAATTTCAACTATCAACATTTTGGGCTTTGAAAATTAAAATGTTGCAAAAAAATACTTTTCAAATGCCCTAATATATCATTTATTATGTACTTAAAGCAATAGAGTACTCATTTGATTTATCAGACTTAGCATAATTATTCAAAAGTCAAATTTATATCAGCCTGGGCCTAAAAATTGAGGTTTTTCAATGAAAGGGGGCCTTACATGAAGATGTAATATATTCCAGCAATTTTAAATTTGTGAAGCTTTTTGGTTATAAATAATCCTTACATATGTATTGAATGTACTTTAAATAGAAAGAAAAGTTACAAATAGCATATCATATTACTTTAAAAGGGTCTTAAGCCAAGCAAGACTGGAAAAAAATAAGGGTCAATTTAAGCCGTGCCACATATTTACATTAAAAAATGCATATTGAGGCTATAAGAAATAAAAAAATGTGTCCTTTTTATCATTTCTATACTCATGTGACATGATACAACAAATCTGAGCACAAAAAGGCTCTTGCAATTAACTTTTCTTACAGACAGTATGGTCTGATACAAAGATTTTTGCCTTTTTAATAAAAACTTGAATGCAATTTTAGTCTCAACAGGCTTATATTTAAACCACTTGCTATCCTACAGAAGAAAAGAAAGATATTATGTGAAATGGAACAGGTACATTAGACATTGTAAAGTGCTTTTGATACAAATTTAGTGAGGTCTTTATTGTAGACTTCAAATTTTATGTACCAAGAACCCCACTTTTGACTTCATCCAAACAGGGCGTTAGACAAGGGTCATTTATACAACACATTTTGTACATATTATCTGAAATAACCTTCTTTTCTGTAGATTCTGAGTTCATAAACAAGTAAAAGTACTAGATGAAGGCACATAAACACAAGTATTGACACATGAAAACCTGTCAGATAGAAAGTCAGGATGCCATGAATGCATCAATATTGAAAAAGCCTTGAAATGCCTATTTTGACCATAAAATGCCAAAATTGGTCATTTTTGCAGAAATTCTATAAAATAAAAGTTTAAATCCTTTAGTTTCATGCTATTTGACAAAGTGACACCACCAAATCATTTAGGGAAGTTGCCAAAGTTCAGATTCTATATTTACAGACTTCACCTCTTAGGTCCGAGAACACAATTAATTCGTAGTGCATTTCTTTTAGAACATAAATGAAAATAAAAAAAATCCCACCTGCGCTTTCCCAATGAAACTTTTACAGTGTGTTGTACTACTTTTGGGACAAATTATATCAAAATTATAGAAAACTTCATCGCCTCTAACTCAAAATATGGACAATTTTGTGTTTAGGGTGTCTTGAAATCTTTTGACAGCTTCCGAAGTGCTAATTTTTAACCTTTTTCAGCTGGACCAAATCACTACTTTCCTGTAAAATTCTGGACCCAAATTTTTTTACAGTGTAATTTCACCCCCCTACTTACAATTTGAGGCATTAAACTTGGAGAAATAAATTTGGAAGGGGTATAAAAATTATTGGCAAGTAACCCACTGTTAACACTAGGGACTATATTTGTGAACAACGAAAATCAAGGGACGACAATTGTGGTCTCGGACCTAATAGGATAGAAAGAGATGACAAATCTTAAAAAAACTTGGTATGACCAAAGCTTAATAAATTATAACACTGCTTGCAAAGTTTCATAACAATAGGATATATATTATAGACACTATGTTAAATTCTATACTCATCTTTGCGTGTTAAATTTTGACGTTAAAATTGAAAAATTTCAACTATCAACATTTTGGGCTTTGAAAATTAAAATGTTGCAAAAAAATACTTTTCAAATGCCCTAATATATCATTTATTATGTACTTAAAGCAATAGAGTACTCATTTGATTTATCAGACTTAGCATAATTATTCAAAAGTCAAATTTATATCAGCCTGGGCCTAAAAATTGAGGTTTTTCAATGAAAGGGGGCCTTACATGAAGATGTAATATATTCCAGCAATTTTAAATTTGTGAAGCTTTTTGGTTATAAATAATCCTTACATATGTATTGAATGTACTTTAAATAGAAAGAAAAGTTACAAATAGCATATCATATTACTTTAAAAGGGTCTTAAGCCAAGCAAGACTGGAAAAAAATAAGGGTCAATTTAAGCCGTGCCACATATTTACATTAAAAAATGCATATTGAGGCTATAAGAAATAAAAAAATGTGTCCTTTTTATCATTTCTATACTCATGTGACATGATACAACAAATCTGAGCACAAAAAGGCTCTTGCAATTAACTTTTCTTACAGACAGTATGGTCTGATACAAAGATTTTTGCCTTTTTAATAAAAACTTGAATGCAATTTTAGTCTCAACAGGCTTATATTTAAACCACTTGCTATCCTACAGAAGAAAAGAAAGATATTATGTGAAATGGAACAGGTACATTAGACATTGTAAAGTGCTTTTGATACAAATTTAGTGAGGTCTTTATTGTAGACTTCAAATTTTATGTACCAAGAACCCCACTTTTGACTTCATCCAAACAGGGCGTTAGACAAGGGTCATTTATACAACACATTTTGTACATATTATCTGAAATAACCTTCTTTTCTGTAGATTCTGAGTTCATAAACAAGTAAAAGTACTAGATGAAGGCACATAAACACAAGTATTGACACATGAAAACCTGTCAGATAGAAAGTCAGGATGCCATGAATGCATCAATATTGAAAAAGCCTTGAAATGCCTATTTTGACCATAAAATGCCAAAATTGGTCATTTTTGCAGAAATTCTATAAAATAAAAGTTTAAATCCTTTAGTTTCATGCTATTTGACAAAGTGACACCACCAAATCATTTAGGGAAGTTGCCAAAGTTCAGATTCTATATTTACAGACTTCACCTCTTAGGTCCGAGAACACAATTAATTCGTAGTGCATTTCTTTTAGAACATAAATGAAAATAAAAAAAATCCCACCTGCGCTTTCCCAATGAAACTTTTACAGTGTGTTGTACTACTTTTGGGACAAATTATATCAAAATTATAGAAAACTTCATCGCCTCTAACTCAAAATATGGACAATTTTGTGTTTAGGGTGTCTTGAAATCTTTTGACAGCTTCCGAAGTGCTAATTTTTAACCTTTTTCAGCTGGACCAAATCACTACTTTCCTGTAAAATTCTGGACCCAAATTTTTTTACAGTGTAATTTCACCCCCCTACTTACAATTTGAGGCATTAAACTCGGAGAAATAAATTTGGAAGGGGTATAAAAATTATTGGCAAGTAACCCACTGTTAACACTAGGGACTATATTTGTGAACAACGAAAATCAAGGGACGACAATTGTGGTCTCGGACCTAATAGGATAGAAAGAGATGACAAATCTTAAAAAAACTTGGTATGACCAAAGCTTAATAAATTATAACACTGCTTGCAAAGTTTCATAACAATAGGATATATATTATAGACACTATGTTAAATTCTATACTCATCTTTGCGTGTTAAATTTTGACGTTAAAATTGAAAAATTTCAACTATCAACATTTTGGGCTTTGAAAATTAAAATGTTGCAAAAAAATACTTTTCAAATGCCCTAATATATCATTTATTATGTACTTAAAGCAATAGAGTACTCATTTGATTTATCAGACTTAGCATAATTATTCAAAAGTCAAATTTATATCAGCCTGGGCCTAAAAATTGAGGTTTTTCAATGAAAGGGGGCCTTACATGAAGATGTAATATATTCCAGCAATTTTAAATTTGTGAAGCTTTTTGGTTATAAATAATCCTTACATATGTATTGAATGTACTTTAAATAGAAAGAAAAGTTACAAATAGCATATCATATTACTTTAAAAGGGTCTTAAGCCAAGCAAGACTGGAAAAAAATAAGGGTCAATTTAAGCCGTGCCACATATTTACATTAAAAAATGCATATTGAGGCTATAAGAAATAAAAAAATGTGTCCTTTTTATCATTTCTATACTCATGTGACATGATACAACAAATCTGAGCACAAAAAGGCTCTTGCAATTAACTTTTCTTACAGACAGTATGGTCTGATACAAAGATTTTTGCCTTTTTAATAAAAACTTGAATGCAATTTTAGTCTCAACAGGCTTATATTTAAACCACTTGCTATCCTACAGAAGAAAAGAAAGATATTATGTGAAATGGAACAGGTACATTAGACATTGTAAAGTGCTTTTGATACAAATTTAGTGAGGTCTTTATTGTAGACTTCAAATTTTATGTACCAAGAACCCCACTTTTGACTTCATCCAAACAGGGCGTTAGACAAGGGTCATTTATACAACACATTTTGTACATATTATCTGAAATAACCTTCTTTTCTGTAGATTCTGAGTTCATAAACAAGTAAAAGTACTAGATGAAGGCACATAAACACAAGTATTGACACATGAAAACCTGTCAGATAGAAAGTCAGGATGCCATGAATGCATCAATATTGAAAAAGCCTTGAAATGCCTATTTTGACCATAAAATGCCAAAATTGGTCATTTTTGCAGAAATTCTATAAAATAAAAGTTTAAATCCTTTAGTTTCATGCTATTTGACAAAGTGACACCACCAAATCATTTAGGGAAGTTGCCAAAGTTCAGATTCTATATTTACAGACTTCACCTCTTAGGTCCGAGAACACAATTAATTCGTAGTGCATTTCTTTTAGAACATAAATGAAAATAAAAAAAATCCCACCTGCGCTTTCCCAATGAAACTTTTACAGTGTGTTGTACTACTTTTGGGACAAATTATATCAAAATTATAGAAAACTTCATCGCCTCTAACTCAAAATATGGACAATTTTGTGTTTAGGGTGTCTTGAAATCTTTTGACAGCTTCCGAAGTGCTAATTTTTAACCTTTTTCAGCTGGACCAAATCACTACTTTCCTGTAAAATTCTGGACCCAAATTTTTTTACAGTGTAATTTCACCCCCCTACTTACAATTTGAGGCATTAAACTCGGAGAAATAAATTTGGAAGGGGTATAAAAATTATTGGCAAGTAACCCACTGTTAACACTAGGGACTATATTTGTGAACAACGAAAATCAAGGGACGACAATTGTGGTCTCGGACCTAATAGGATAGAAAGAGATGACAAATCTTAAAAAAACTTGGTATGACCAAAGCTTAATAAATTATAACACTGCTTGCAAAGTTTCATAACAATAGGATATATATTATAGACACTATGTTAAATTCTATACTCATCTTTGCGTGTTAAATTTTGACGTTAAAATTGAAAAATTTCAACTATCAACATTTTGGGCTTTGAAAATTAAAATGTTGCAAAAAAATACTTTTCAAATGCCCTAATATATCATTTATTATGTACTTAAAGCAATAGAGTACTCATTTGATTTATCAGACTTAGCATAATTATTCAAAAGTCAAATTTATATCAGCCTGGGCCTAAAAATTGAGGTTTTTCAATGAAAGGGGGCCTTACATGAAGATGTAATATATTCCAGCAATTTTAAATTTGTGAAGCTTTTTGGTTATAAATAATCCTTACATATGTATTGAATGTACTTTAAATAGAAAGAAAAGTTACAAATAGCATATCATATTACTTTAAAAGGGTCTTAAGCCAAGCAAGACTGGAAAAAAATAAGGGTCAATTTAAGCCGTGCCACATATTTACATTAAAAAATGCATATTGAGGCTATAAGAAATAAAAAAATGTGTCCTTTTTATCATTTCTATACTCATGTGACATGATACAACAAATCTGAGCACAAAAAGGCTCTTGCAATTAACTTTTCTTACAGACAGTATGGTCTGATACAAAGATTTTTGCCTTTTTAATAAAAACTTGAATGCAATTTTAGTCTCAACAGGCTTATATTTAAACCACTTGCTATCCTACAGAAGAAAAGAAAGATATTATGTGAAATGGAACAGGTACATTAGACATTGTAAAGTGCTTTTGATACAAATTTAGTGAGGTCTTTATTGTAGACTTCAAATTTTATGTACCAAGAACCCCACTTTTGACTTCATCCAAACAGGGCGTTAGACAAGGGTCATTTATACAACACATTTTGTACATATTATCTGAAATAACCTTCTTTTCTGTAGATTCTGAGTTCATAAACAAGTAAAAGTACTAGATGAAGGCACATAAACACAAGTATTGACACATGAAAACCTGTCAGATAGAAAGTCAGGATGCCATGAATGCATCAATATTGAAAAAGCCTTGAAATGCCTATTTTGACCATAAAATGCCAAAATTGGTCATTTTTGCAGAAATTCTATAAAATAAAAGTTTAAATCCTTTAGTTTCATGCTATTTGACAAAGTGACACCACCAAATCATTTAGGGAAGTTGCCAAAGTTCAGATTCTATATTTACAGACTTCACCTCTTAGGTCCGAGAACACAATTAATTCGTAGTGCATTTCTTTTAGAACATAAATGAAAATAAAAAAAATCCCACCTGCGCTTTCCCAATGAAACTTTTACAGTGTGTTGTACTACTTTTGGGACAAATTATATCAAAATTATAGAAAACTTCATCGCCTCTAACTCAAAATATGGACAATTTTGTGTTTAGGGTGTCTTGAAATCTTTTGACAGCTTCCGAAGTGCTAATTTTTAACCTTTTTCAGCTGGACCAAATCACTACTTTCCTGTAAAATTCTGGACCCAAATTTTTTTACAGTGTAATTTCACCCCCCTACTTACAATTTGAGGCATTAAACTCGGAGAAATAAATTTGGAAGGGGTATAAAAATTATTGGCAAGTAACCCACTGTTAACACTAGGGACTATATTTGTGAACAACGAAAATCAAGGGACGACAATTGTGGTCTCGGACCTAATAGGATAGAAAGAGATGACAAATCTTAAAAAAACTTGGTATGACCAAAGCTTAATAAATTATAACACTGCTTGCAAAGTTTCATAACAATAGGATATATATTATAGACACTATGTTAAATTCTATACTCATCTTTGCGTGTTAAATTTTGACGTTAAAATTGAAAAATTTCAACTATCAACATTTTGGGCTTTGAAAATTAAAATGTTGCAAAAAAATACTTTTCAAATGCCCTAATATATCATTTATTATGTACTTAAAGCAATAGAGTACTCATTTGATTTATCAGACTTAGCATAATTATTCAAAAGTCAAATTTATATCAGCCTGGGCCTAAAAATTGAGGTTTTTCAATGAAAGGGGGCCTTACATGAAGATGTAATATATTCCAGCAATTTTAAATTTGTGAAGCTTTTTGGTTATAAATAATCCTTACATATGTATTGAATGTACTTTAAATAGAAAGAAAAGTTACAAATAGCATATCATATTACTTTAAAAGGGTCTTAAGCCAAGCAAGACTGGAAAAAAATAAGGGTCAATTTAAGCCGTGCCACATATTTACATTAAAAAATGCATATTGAGGCTATAAGAAATAAAAAAATGTGTCCTTTTTATCATTTCTATACTCATGTGACATGATACAACAAATCTGAGCACAAAAAGGCTCTTGCAATTAACTTTTCTTACAGACAGTATGGTCTGATACAAAGATTTTTGCCTTTTTAATAAAAACTTGAATGCAATTTTAGTCTCAACAGGCTTATATTTAAACCACTTGCTATCCTACAGAAGAAAAGAAAGATATTATGTGAAATGGAACAGGTACATTAGACATTGTAAAGTGCTTTTGATACAAATTTAGTGAGGTCTTTATTGTAGACTTCAAATTTTATGTACCAAGAACCCCACTTTTGACTTCATCCAAACAGGGCGTTAGACAAGGGTCATTTATACAACACATTTTGTACATATTATCTGAAATAACCTTCTTTTCTGTAGATTCTGAGTTCATAAACAAGTAAAAGTACTAGATGAAGGCACATAAACACAAGTATTGACACATGAAAACCTGTCAGATAGAAAGTCAGGATGCCATGAATGCATCAATATTGAAAAAGCCTTGAAATGCCTATTTTGACCATAAAATGCCAAAATTGGTCATTTTTGCAGAAATTCTATAAAATAAAAGTTTAAATCCTTTAGTTTCATGCTATTTGACAAAGTGACACCACCAAATCATTTAGGGAAGTTGCCAAAGTTCAGATTCTATATTTACAGACTTCACCTCTTAGGTCCGAGAACACAATTAATTCGTAGTGCATTTCTTTTAGAACATAAATGAAAATAAAAAAAATCCCACCTGCGCTTTCCCAATGAAACTTTTACAGTGTGTTGTACTACTTTTGGGACAAATTATATCAAAATTATAGAAAACTTCATCGCCTCTAACTCAAAATATGGACAATTTTGTGTTTAGGGTGTCTTGAAATCTTTTGACAGCTTCCGAAGTGCTAATTTTTAACCTTTTTCAGCTGGACCAAATCACTACTTTCCTGTAAAATTCTGGACCCAAATTTTTTTACAGTGTAATTTCACCCCCCTACTTACAATTTGAGGCATTAAACTCGGAGAAATAAATTTGGAAGGGGTATAAAAATTATTGGCAAGTAACCCACTGTTAACACTAGGGACTATATTTGTGAACAACGAAAATCAAGGGACGACAATTGTGGTCTCGGACCTAATAGGATAGAAAGAGATGACAAATCTTAAAAAAACTTGGTATGACCAAAGCTTAATAAATTATAACACTGCTTGCAAAGTTTCATAACAATAGGATATATATTATAGACACTATGTTAAATTCTATACTCATCTTTGCGTGTTAAATTTTGACGTTAAAATTGAAAAATTTCAACTATCAACATTTTGGGCTTTGAAAATTAAAATGTTGCAAAAAAATACTTTTCAAATGCCCTAATATATCATTTATTATGTACTTAAAGCAATAGAGTACTCATTTGATTTATCAGACTTAGCATAATTATTCAAAAGTCAAATTTATATCAGCCTGGGCCTAAAAATTGAGGTTTTTCAATGAAAGGGGGCCTTACATGAAGATGTAATATATTCCAGCAATTTTAAATTTGTGAAGCTTTTTGGTTATAAATAATCCTTACATATGTATTGAATGTACTTTAAATAGAAAGAAAAGTTACAAATAGCATATCATATTACTTTAAAAGGGTCTTAAGCCAAGCAAGACTGGAAAAAAATAAGGGTCAATTTAAGCCGTGCCACATATTTACATTAAAAAATGCATATTGAGGCTATAAGAAATAAAAAAATGTGTCCTTTTTATCATTTCTATACTCATGTGACATGATACAACAAATCTGAGCACAAAAAGGCTCTTGCAATTAACTTTTCTTACAGACAGTATGGTCTGATACAAAGATTTTTGCCTTTTTAATAAAAACTTGAATGCAATTTTAGTCTCAACAGGCTTATATTTAAACCACTTGCTATCCTACAGAAGAAAAGAAAGATATTATGTGAAATGGAACAGGTACATTAGACATTGTAAAGTGCTTTTGATACAAATTTAGTGAGGTCTTTATTGTAGACTTCAAATTTTATGTACCAAGAACCCCACTTTTGACTTCATCCAAACAGGGCGTTAGACAAGGGTCATTTATACAACACATTTTGTACATATTATCTGAAATAACCTTCTTTTCTGTAGATTCTGAGTTCATAAACAAGTAAAAGTACTAGATGAAGGCACATAAACACAAGTATTGACACATGAAAACCTGTCAGATAGAAAGTCAGGATGCCATGAATGCATCAATATTGAAAAAGCCTTGAAATGCCTATTTTGACCATAAAATGCCAAAATTGGTCATTTTTGCAGAAATTCTATAAAATAAAAGTTTAAATCCTTTAGTTTCATGCTATTTGACAAAGTGACACCACCAAATCATTTAGGGAAGTTGCCAAAGTTCAGATTCTATATTTACAGACTTCACCTCTTAGGTCCGAGAACACAATTAATTCGTAGTGCATTTCTTTTAGAACATAAATGAAAATAAAAAAAATCCCACCTGCGCTTTCCCAATGAAACTTTTACAGTGTGTTGTACTACTTTTGGGACAAATTATATCAAAATTATAGAAAACTTCATCGCCTCTAACTCAAAATATGGACAATTTTGTGTTTAGGGTGTCTTGAAATCTTTTGACAGCTTCCGAAGTGCTAATTTTTAACCTTTTTCAGCTGGACCAAATCACTACTTTCCTGTAAAATTCTGGACCCAAATTTTTTTACAGTGTAATTTCACCCCCCTACTTACAATTTGAGGCATTAAACTCGGAGAAATAAATTTGGAAGGGGTATAAAAATTATTGGCAAGTAACCCACTGTTAACACTAGGGACTATATTTGTGAACAACGAAAATCAAGGGACGACAATTGTGGTCTCGGACCTAATAGGATAGAAAGAGATGACAAATCTTAAAAAAACTTGGTATGACCAAAGCTTAATAAATTATAACACTGCTTGCAAAGTTTCATAACAATAGGATATATATTATAGACACTATGTTAAATTCTATACTCATCTTTGCGTGTTAAATTTTGACGTTAAAATTGAAAAATTTCAACTATCAACATTTTGGGCTTTGAAAATTAAAATGTTGCAAAAAAATACTTTTCAAATGCCCTAATATATCATTTATTATGTACTTAAAGCAATAGAGTACTCATTTGATTTATCAGACTTAGCATAATTATTCAAAAGTCAAATTTATATCAGCCTGGGCCTAAAAATTGAGGTTTTTCAATGAAAGGGGGCCTTACATGAAGATGTAATATATTCCAGCAATTTTAAATTTGTGAAGCTTTTTGGTTATAAATAATCCTTACATATGTATTGAATGTACTTTAAATAGAAAGAAAAGTTACAAATAGCATATCATATTACTTTAAAAGGGTCTTAAGCCAAGCAAGACTGGAAAAAAATAAGGGTCAATTTAAGCCGTGCCACATATTTACATTAAAAAATGCATATTGAGGCTATAAGAAATAAAAAAATGTGTCCTTTTTATCATTTCTATACTCATGTGACATGATACAACAAATCTGAGCACAAAAAGGCTCTTGCAATTAACTTTTCTTACAGACAGTATGGTCTGATACAAAGATTTTTGCCTTTTTAATAAAAACTTGAATGCAATTTTAGTCTCAACAGGCTTATATTTAAACCACTTGCTATCCTACAGAAGAAAAGAAAGATATTATGTGAAATGGAACAGGTACATTAGACATTGTAAAGTGCTTTTGATACAAATTTAGTGAGGTCTTTATTGTAGACTTCAAATTTTATGTACCAAGAACCCCACTTTTGACTTCATCCAAACAGGGCGTTAGACAAGGGTCATTTATACAACACATTTTGTACATATTATCTGAAATAACCTTCTTTTCTGTAGATTCTGAGTTCATAAACAAGTAAAAGTACTAGATGAAGGCACATAAACACAAGTATTGACACATGAAAACCTGTCAGATAGAAAGTCAGGATGCCATGAATGCATCAATATTGAAAAAGCCTTGAAATGCCTATTTTGACCATAAAATGCCAAAATTGGTCATTTTTGCAGAAATTCTATAAAATAAAAGTTTAAATCCTTTAGTTTCATGCTATTTGACAAAGTGACACCACCAAATCATTTAGGGAAGTTGCCAAAGTTCAGATTCTATATTTACAGACTTCACCTCTTAGGTCCGAGAACACAATTAATTCGTAGTGCATTTCTTTTAGAACATAAATGAAAATAAAAAAAATCCCACCTGCGCTTTCCCAATGAAACTTTTACAGTGTGTTGTACTACTTTTGGGACAAATTATATCAAAATTATAGAAAACTTCATCGCCTCTAACTCAAAATATGGACAATTTTGTGTTTAGGGTGTCTTGAAATCTTTTGACAGCTTCCGAAGTGCTAATTTTTAACCTTTTTCAGCTGGACCAAATCACTACTTTCCTGTAAAATTCTGGACCCAAATTTTTTTACAGTGTAATTTCACCCCCCTACTTACAATTTGAGGCATTAAACTCGGAGAAATAAATTTGGAAGGGGTATAAAAATTATTGGCAAGTAACCCACTGTTAACACTAGGGACTATATTTGTGAACAACGAAAATCAAGGGACGACAATTGTGGTCTCGGACCTAATAGGATAGAAAGAGATGACAAATCTTAAAAAAACTTGGTATGACCAAAGCTTAATAAATTATAACACTGCTTGCAAAGTTTCATAACAATAGGATATATATTATAGACACTATGTTAAATTCTATACTCATCTTTGCGTGTTAAATTTTGACGTTAAAATTGAAAAATTTCAACTATCAACATTTTGGGCTTTGAAAATTAAAATGTTGCAAAAAAATACTTTTCAAATGCCCTAATATATCATTTATTATGTACTTAAAGCAATAGAGTACTCATTTGATTTATCAGACTTAGCATAATTATTCAAAAGTCAAATTTATATCAGCCTGGGCCTAAAAATTGAGGTTTTTCAATGAAAGGGGGCCTTACATGAAGATGTAATATATTCCAGCAATTTTAAATTTGTGAAGCTTTTTGGTTATAAATAATCCTTACATATGTATTGAATGTACTTTAAATAGAAAGAAAAGTTACAAATAGCATATCATATTACTTTAAAAGGGTCTTAAGCCAAGCAAGACTGGAAAAAAATAAGGGTCAATTTAAGCCGTGCCACATATTTACATTAAAAAATGCATATTGAGGCTATAAGAAATAAAAAAATGTGTCCTTTTTATCATTTCTATACTCATGTGACATGATACAACAAATCTGAGCACAAAAAGGCTCTTGCAATTAACTTTTCTTACAGACAGTATGGTCTGATACAAAGATTTTTGCCTTTTTAATAAAAACTTGAATGCAATTTTAGTCTCAACAGGCTTATATTTAAACCACTTGCTATCCTACAGAAGAAAAGAAAGATATTATGTGAAATGGAACAGGTACATTAGACATTGTAAAGTGCTTTTGATACAAATTTAGTGAGGTCTTTATTGTAGACTTCAAATTTTATGTACCAAGAACCCCACTTTTGACTTCATCCAAACAGGGCGTTAGACAAGGGTCATTTATACAACACATTTTGTACATATTATCTGAAATAACCTTCTTTTCTGTAGATTCTGAGTTCATAAACAAGTAAAAGTACTAGATGAAGGCACATAAACACAAGTATTGACACATGAAAACCTGTCAGATAGAAAGTCAGGATGCCATGAATGCATCAATATTGAAAAAGCCTTGAAATGCCTATTTTGACCATAAAATGCCAAAATTGGTCATTTTTGCAGAAATTCTATAAAATAAAAGTTTAAATCCTTTAGTTTCATGCTATTTGACAAAGTGACACCACCAAATCATTTAGGGAAGTTGCCAAAGTTCAGATTCTATATTTACAGACTTCACCTCTTAGGTCCGAGAACACAATTAATTCGTAGTGCATTTCTTTTAGAACATAAATGAAAATAAAAAAAATCCCACCTGCGCTTTCCCAATGAAACTTTTACAGTGTGTTGTACTACTTTTGGGACAAATTATATCAAAATTATAGAAAACTTCATCGCCTCTAACTCAAAATATGGACAATTTTGTGTTTAGGGTGTCTTGAAATCTTTTGACAGCTTCCGAAGTGCTAATTTTTAACCTTTTTCAGCTGGACCAAATCACTACTTTCCTGTAAAATTCTGGACCCAAATTTTTTTACAGTGTAATTTCACCCCCCTACTTACAATTTGAGGCATTAAACTCGGAGAAATAAATTTGGAAGGGGTATAAAAATTATTGGCAAGTAACCCACTGTTAACACTAGGGACTATATTTGTGAACAACGAAAATCAAGGGACGACAATTGTGGTCTCGGACCTAATAGGATAGAAAGAGATGACAAATCTTAAAAAAACTTGGTATGACCAAAGCTTAATAAATTATAACACTGCTTGCAAAGTTTCATAACAATAGGATATATATTATAGACACTATGTTAAATTCTATACTCATCTTTGCGTGTTAAATTTTGACGTTAAAATTGAAAAATTTCAACTATCAACATTTTGGGCTTTGAAAATTAAAATGTTGCAAAAAAATACTTTTCAAATGCCCTAATATATCATTTATTATGTACTTAAAGCAATAGAGTACTCATTTGATTTATCAGACTTAGCATAATTATTCAAAAGTCAAATTTATATCAGCCTGGGCCTAAAAATTGAGGTTTTTCAATGAAAGGGGGCCTTACATGAAGATGTAATATATTCCAGCAATTTTAAATTTGTGAAGCTTTTTGGTTATAAATAATCCTTACATATGTATTGAATGTACTTTAAATAGAAAGAAAAGTTACAAATAGCATATCATATTACTTTAAAAGGGTCTTAAGCCAAGCAAGACTGGAAAAAAATAAGGGTCAATTTAAGCCGTGCCACATATTTACATTAAAAAATGCATATTGAGGCTATAAGAAATAAAAAAATGTGTCCTTTTTATCATTTCTATACTCATGTGACATGATACAACAAATCTGAGCACAAAAAGGCTCTTGCAATTAACTTTTCTTACAGACAGTATGGTCTGATACAAAGATTTTTGCCTTTTTAATAAAAACTTGAATGCAATTTTAGTCTCAACAGGCTTATATTTAAACCACTTGCTATCCTACAGAAGAAAAGAAAGATATTATGTGAAATGGAACAGGTACATTAGACATTGTAAAGTGCTTTTGATACAAATTTAGTGAGGTCTTTATTGTAGACTTCAAATTTTATGTACCAAGAACCCCACTTTTGACTTCATCCAAACAGGGCGTTAGACAAGGGTCATTTATACAACACATTTTGTACATATTATCTGAAATAACCTTCTTTTCTGTAGATTCTGAGTTCATAAACAAGTAAAAGTACTAGATGAAGGCACATAAACACAAGTATTGACACATGAAAACCTGTCAGATAGAAAGTCAGGATGCCATGAATGCATCAATATTGAAAAAGCCTTGAAATGCCTATTTTGACCATAAAATGCCAAAATTGGTCATTTTTGCAGAAATTCTATAAAATAAAAGTTTAAATCCTTTAGTTTCATGCTATTTGACAAAGTGACACCACCAAATCATTTAGGGAAGTTGCCAAAGTTCAGATTCTATATTTACAGACTTCACCTCTTAGGTCCGAGAACACAATTAATTCGTAGTGCATTTCTTTTAGAACATAAATGAAAATAAAAAAAATCCCACCTGCGCTTTCCCAATGAAACTTTTACAGTGTGTTGTACTACTTTTGGGACAAATTATATCAAAATTATAGAAAACTTCATCGCCTCTAACTCAAAATATGGACAATTTTGTGTTTAGGGTGTCTTGAAATCTTTTGACAGCTTCCGAAGTGCTAATTTTTAACCTTTTTCAGCTGGACCAAATCACTACTTTCCTGTAAAATTCTGGACCCAAATTTTTTTACAGTGTAATTTCACCCCCCTACTTACAATTTGAGGCATTAAACTCGGAGAAATAAATTTGGAAGGGGTATAAAAATTATTGGCAAGTAACCCACTGTTAACACTAGGGACTATATTTGTGAACAACGAAAATCAAGGGACGACAATTGTGGTCTCGGACCTAATAGGATAGAAAGAGATGACAAATCTTAAAAAAACTTGGTATGACCAAAGCTTAATAAATTATAACACTGCTTGCAAAGTTTCATAACAATAGGATATATATTATAGACACTATGTTAAATTCTATACTCATCTTTGCGTGTTAAATTTTGACGTTAAAATTGAAAAATTTCAACTATCAACATTTTGGGCTTTGAAAATTAAAATGTTGCAAAAAAATACTTTTCAAATGCCCTAATATATCATTTATTATGTACTTAAAGCAATAGAGTACTCATTTGATTTATCAGACTTAGCATAATTATTCAAAAGTCAAATTTATATCAGCCTGGGCCTAAAAATTGAGGTTTTTCAATGAAAGGGGGCCTTACATGAAGATGTAATATATTCCAGCAATTTTAAATTTGTGAAGCTTTTTGGTTATAAATAATCCTTACATATGTATTGAATGTACTTTAAATAGAAAGAAAAGTTACAAATAGCATATCATATTACTTTAAAAGGGTCTTAAGCCAAGCAAGACTGGAAAAAAATAAGGGTCAATTTAAGCCGTGCCACATATTTACATTAAAAAATGCATATTGAGGCTATAAGAAATAAAAAAATGTGTCCTTTTTATCATTTCTATACTCATGTGACATGATACAACAAATCTGAGCACAAAAAGGCTCTTGCAATTAACTTTTCTTACAGACAGTATGGTCTGATACAAAGATTTTTGCCTTTTTAATAAAAACTTGAATGCAATTTTAGTCTCAACAGGCTTATATTTAAACCACTTGCTATCCTACAGAAGAAAAGAAAGATATTATGTGAAATGGAACAGGTACATTAGACATTGTAAAGTGCTTTTGATACAAATTTAGTGAGGTCTTTATTGTAGACTTCAAATTTTATGTACCAAGAACCCCACTTTTGACTTCATCCAAACAGGGCGTTAGACAAGGGTCATTTATACAACACATTTTGTACATATTATCTGAAATAACCTTCTTTTCTGTAGATTCTGAGTTCATAAACAAGTAAAAGTACTAGATGAAGGCACATAAACACAAGTATTGACACATGAAAACCTGTCAGATAGAAAGTCAGGATGCCATGAATGCATCAATATTGAAAAAGCCTTGAAATGCCTATTTTGACCATAAAATGCCAAAATTGGTCATTTTTGCAGAAATTCTATAAAATAAAAGTTTAAATCCTTTAGTTTCATGCTATTTGACAAAGTGACACCACCAAATCATTTAGGGAAGTTGCCAAAGTTCAGATTCTATATTTACAGACTTCACCTCTTAGGTCCGAGAACACAATTAATTCGTAGTGCATTTCTTTTAGAACATAAATGAAAATAAAAAAAATCCCACCTGCGCTTTCCCAATGAAACTTTTACAGTGTGTTGTACTACTTTTTGGGACAAATTATATCAAAATTATAGAAAACTTCATCGCCTCTAACTCAAAATATGGACAATTTTGTGTTTAGGGTGTCTTGAAATCTTTTGACAGCTTCCGAAGTGCTAATTTTTAACCTTTTTCAGCTGGACCAAATCACTACTTTCCTGTAAAATTCTGGACCCAAATTTTTTTACAGTGTAATTTCACCCCCCTACTTACAATTTGAGGCATTAAACTCGGAGAAATAAATTTGGAAGGGGTATAAAAATTATTGGCAAGTAACCCACTGTTAACACTAGGGACTATATTTGTGAACAACGAAAATCAAGGGACGACAATTGTGGTCTCGGACCTAATAGGATAGAAAGAGATGACAAATCTTAAAAAAACTTGGTATGACCAAAGCTTAATAAATTATAACACTGCTTGCAAAGTTTCATAACAATAGGATATATATTATAGACACTATGTTAAATTCTATACTCATCTTTGCGTGTTAAATTTTGACGTTAAAATTGAAAAATTTCAACTATCAACATTTTGGGCTTTGAAAATTAAAATGTTGCAAAAAAATACTTTTCAAATGCCCTAATATATCATTTATTATGTACTTAAAGCAATAGAGTACTCATTTGATTTATCAGACTTAGCATAATTATTCAAAAGTCAAATTTATATCAGCCTGGGCCTAAAAATTGAGGTTTTTCAATGAAAGGGGGCCTTACATGAAGATGTAATATATTCCAGCAATTTTAAATTTGTGAAGCTTTTTGGTTATAAATAATCCTTACATATGTATTGAATGTACTTTAAATAGAAAGAAAAGTTACAAATAGCATATCATATTACTTTAAAAGGGTCTTAAGCCAAGCAAGACTGGAAAAAAATAAGGGTCAATTTAAGCCGTGCCACATATTTACATTAAAAAATGCATATTGAGGCTATAAGAAATAAAAAAATGTGTCCTTTTTATCATTTCTATACTCATGTGACATGATACAACAAATCTGAGCACAAAAAGGCTCTTGCAATTAACTTTTCTTACAGACAGTATGGTCTGATACAAAGATTTTTGCCTTTTTAATAAAAACTTGAATGCAATTTTAGTCTCAACAGGCTTATATTTAAACCACTTGCTATCCTACAGAAGAAAAGAAAGATATTATGTGAAATGGAACAGGTACATTAGACATTGTAAAGTGCTTTTGATACAAATTTAGTGAGGTCTTTATTGTAGACTTCAAATTTTATGTACCAAGAACCCCACTTTTGACTTCATCCAAACAGGGCGTTAGACAAGGGTCATTTATACAACACATTTTGTACATATTATCTGAAATAACCTTCTTTTCTGTAGATTCTGAGTTCATAAACAAGTAAAAGTACTAGATGAAGGCACATAAACACAAGTATTGACACATGAAAACCTGTCAGATAGAAAGTCAGGATGCCATGAATGCATCAATATTGAAAAAGCCTTGAAATGCCTATTTTGACCATAAAATGCCAAAATTGGTCATTTTTGCAGAAATTCTATAAAATAAAAGTTTAAATCCTTTAGTTTCATGCTATTTGACAAAGTGACACCACCAAATCATTTAGGGAAGTTGCCAAAGTTCAGATTCTATATTTACAGACTTCACCTCTTAGGTCCGAGAACACAATTAATTCGTAGTGCATTTCTTTTAGAACATAAATGAAAATAAAAAAAATCCCACCTGCGCTTTCCCAATGAAACTTTTACAGTGTGTTGTACTACTTTTGGGACAAATTATATCAAAATTATAGAAAACTTCATCGCCTCTAACTCAAAATATGGACAATTTTGTGTTTAGGGTGTCTTGAAATCTTTTGACAGCTTCCGAAGTGCTAATTTTTAACCTTTTTCAGCTGGACCAAATCACTACTTTCCTGTAAAATTCTGGACCCAAATTTTTTTACAGTGTAATTTCACCCCCCTACTTACAATTTGAGGCATTAAACTCGGAGAAATAAATTTGGAAGGGGTATAAAAATTATTGGCAAGTAACCCACTGTTAACACTAGGGACTATATTTGTGAACAACGAAAATCAAGGGACGACAATTGTGGTCTCGGACCTAATAGGATAGAAAGAGATGACAAATCTTAAAAAAACTTGGTATGACCAAAGCTTAATAAATTATAACACTGCTTGCAAAGTTTCATAACAATAGGATATATATTATAGACACTATGTTAAATTCTATACTCATCTTTGCGTGTTAAATTTTGACGTTAAAATTGAAAAATTTCAACTATCAACATTTTGGGCTTTGAAAATTAAAATGTTGCAAAAAAATACTTTTCAAATGCCCTAATATATCATTTATTATGTACTTAAAGCAATAGAGTACTCATTTGATTTATCAGACTTAGCATAATTATTCAAAAGTCAAATTTATATCAGCCTGGGCCTAAAAATTGAGGTTTTTCAATGAAAGGGGGCCTTACATGAAGATGTAATATATTCCAGCAATTTTAAATTTGTGAAGCTTTTTGGTTATAAATAATCCTTACATATGTATTGAATGTACTTTAAATAGAAAGAAAAGTTACAAATAGCATATCATATTACTTTAAAAGGGTCTTAAGCCAAGCAAGACTGGAAAAAAATAAGGGTCAATTTAAGCCGTGCCACATATTTACATTAAAAAATGCATATTGAGGCTATAAGAAATAAAAAAATGTGTCCTTTTTATCATTTCTATACTCATGTGACATGATACAACAAATCTGAGCACAAAAAGGCTCTTGCAATTAACTTTTCTTACAGACAGTATGGTCTGATACAAAGATTTTTGCCTTTTTAATAAAAACTTGAATGCAATTTTAGTCTCAACAGGCTTATATTTAAACCACTTGCTATCCTACAGAAGAAAAGAAAGATATTATGTGAAATGGAACAGGTACATTAGACATTGTAAAGTGCTTTTGATACAAATTTAGTGAGGTCTTTATTGTAGACTTCAAATTTTATGTACCAAGAACCCCACTTTTGACTTCATCCAAACAGGGCGTTAGACAAGGGTCATTTATACAACACATTTTGTACATATTATCTGAAATAACCTTCTTTTCTGTAGATTCTGAGTTCATAAACAAGTAAAAGTACTAGATGAAGGCACATAAACACAAGTATTGACACATGAAAACCTGTCAGATAGAAAGTCAGGATGCCATGAATGCATCAATATTGAAAAAGCCTTGAAATGCCTATTTTGACCATAAAATGCCAAAATTGGTCATTTTTGCAGAAATTCTATAAAATAAAAGTTTAAATCCTTTAGTTTCATGCTATTTGACAAAGTGACACCACCAAATCATTTAGGGAAGTTGCCAAAGTTCAGATTCTATATTTACAGACTTCACCTCTTAGGTCCGAGAACACAATTAATTCGTAGTGCATTTCTTTTAGAACATAAATGAAAATAAAAAAAATCCCACCTGCGCTTTCCCAATGAAACTTTTACAGTGTGTTGTACTACTTTTGGGACAAATTATATCAAAATTATAGAAAACTTCATCGCCTCTAACTCAAAATATGGACAATTTTGTGTTTAGGGTGTCTTGAAATCTTTTGACAGCTTCCGAAGTGCTAATTTTTAACCTTTTTCAGCTGGACCAAATCACTACTTTCCTGTAAAATTCTGGACCCAAATTTTTTTACAGTGTAATTTCACCCCCCTACTTACAATTTGAGGCATTAAACTCGGAGAAATAAATTTGGAAGGGGTATAAAAATTATTGGCAAGTAACCCACTGTTAACACTAGGGACTATATTTGTGAACAACGAAAATCAAGGGACGACAATTGTGGTCTCGGACCTAATAGGATAGAAAGAGATGACAAATCTTAAAAAAACTTGGTATGACCAAAGCTTAATAAATTATAACACTGCTTGCAAAGTTTCATAACAATAGGATATATATTATAGACACTATGTTAAATTCTATACTCATCTTTGCGTGTTAAATTTTGACGTTAAAATTGAAAAATTTCAACTATCAACATTTTGGGCTTTGAAAATTAAAATGTTGCAAAAAAATACTTTTCAAATGCCCTAATATATCATTTATTATGTACTTAAAGCAATAGAGTACTCATTTGATTTATCAGACTTAGCATAATTATTCAAAAGTCAAATTTATATCAGCCTGGGCCTAAAAATTGAGGTTTTTCAATGAAAGGGGGCCTTACATGAAGATGTAATATATTCCAGCAATTTTAAATTTGTGAAGCTTTTTGGTTATAAATAATCCTTACATATGTATTGAATGTACTTTAAATAGAAAGAAAAGTTACAAATAGCATATCATATTACTTTAAAAGGGTCTTAAGCCAAGCAAGACTGGAAAAAAATAAGGGTCAATTTAAGCCGTGCCACATATTTACATTAAAAAATGCATATTGAGGCTATAAGAAATAAAAAAATGTGTCCTTTTTATCATTTCTATACTCATGTGACATGATACAACAAATCTGAGCACAAAAAGGCTCTTGCAATTAACTTTTCTTACAGACAGTATGGTCTGATACAAAGATTTTTGCCTTTTTAATAAAAACTTGAATGCAATTTTAGTCTCAACAGGCTTATATTTAAACCACTTGCTATCCTACAGAAGAAAAGAAAGATATTATGTGAAATGGAACAGGTACATTAGACATTGTAAAGTGCTTTTGATACAAATTTAGTGAGGTCTTTATTGTAGACTTCAAATTTTATGTACCAAGAACCCCACTTTTGACTTCATCCAAACAGGGCGTTAGACAAGGGTCATTTATACAACACATTTTGTACATATTATCTGAAATAACCTTCTTTTCTGTAGATTCTGAGTTCATAAACAAGTAAAAGTACTAGATGAAGGCACATAAACACAAGTATTGACACATGAAAACCTGTCAGATAGAAAGTCAGGATGCCATGAATGCATCAATATTGAAAAAGCCTTGAAATGCCTATTTTGACCATAAAATGCCAAAATTGGTCATTTTTGCAGAAATTCTATAAAATAAAAGTTTAAATCCTTTAGTTTCATGCTATTTGACAAAGTGACACCACCAAATCATTTAGGGAAGTTGCCAAAGTTCAGATTCTATATTTACAGACTTCACCTCTTAGGTCCGAGAACACAATTAATTCGTAGTGCATTTCTTTTAGAACATAAATGAAAATAAAAAAAATCCCACCTGCGCTTTCCCAATGAAACTTTTACAGTGTGTTGTACTACTTTTGGGACAAATTATATCAAAATTATAGAAAACTTCATCGCCTCTAACTCAAAATATGGACAATTTTGTGTTTAGGGTGTCTTGAAATCTTTTGACAGCTTCCGAAGTGCTAATTTTTAACCTTTTTCAGCTGGACCAAATCACTACTTTCCTGTAAAATTCTGGACCCAAATTTTTTTTACAGTGTAATTTCACCCCCCTACTTACAATTTGAGGCATTAAACTCGGAGAAATAAATTTGGAAGGGGTATAAAAATTATTGGCAAGTAACCCACTGTTAACACTAGGGACTATATTTGTGAACAACGAAAATCAAGGGACGACAATTGTGGTCTCGGACCTAATAGGATAGAAAGAGATGACAAATCTTAAAAAAACTTGGTATGACCAAAGCTTAATAAATTATAACACTGCTTGCAAAGTTTCATAACAATAGGATATATATTATAGACACTATGTTAAATTCTATACTCATCTTTGCGTGTTAAATTTTGACGTTAAAATTGAAAAATTTCAACTATCAACATTTTGGGCTTTGAAAATTAAAATGTTGCAAAAAAATACTTTTCAAATGCCCTAATATATCATTTATTATGTACTTAAAGCAATAGAGTACTCATTTGATTTATCAGACTTAGCATAATTATTCAAAAGTCAAATTTATATC
>NW_027468083.1:0-20000 GCF_965363235.1 Mytilus galloprovincialis
TTAGTGTTTGGGTTAGGGTCAGGGTTAGGGTTAGGGTAAGGGTCAGGGTTTGGGTCAGGGTTAGGGTCAGGGTTAGGGTTAGGGAACGGATTAGGGTCATGATTGGGACAGGGTAGTGTACTTTGACGAGGGGTTAGTGAGGTGCCCATTGTCACTTCTGCGCATGTCTGCCCTTTTTTGTGACTGCGCATGCGTCAGAAATTTCCAACAATTTTTCTAAGTACAGAGTATGAAAAGTGCCTTTGACCTCAATCTTCAAACAGATGTAGAATGGATTTGAATAGAGATATTTTCATAAAGTTAACTGTTCCTAAAAGATGGAAAGGCGATCTAAAGGATGAAAACTTATTGGTATCACTGAAGTGTACGACCGCACTTTCCGACCTCACTGAAGAAACGTTTGTGCGAGAGTAAAGCCTAACCCCGAAATTAACACCAACTCCCAAACTACAAAAGATAAAGACTTGCGGTCTTCACCAGGGGCTTAATTGTCAAAAAGTACTACCCCTAACGGGGCCGATTTTTTAACATCAAGCCGAACGAAGCATAGGATCATGTTGAAATATTGAAAAGATCGACTATGAAAAGTAGCAAAAACCATAACCTGACCCCCCATCCCTCCAAAACTTTGATTTTTGAGAAGTTCGTGAAAAAACTTAATACGAAAATCCAATCGGTTACCCTCCTAGACTTATCCTTTCCGAGATAAAGCTAGGCCTCCAAAACAACAATTTTAACACATTTGGGGTTTGGGTTAGGGTTAGTGTTTGGGTTAAGGTCAGGGTTAGGGTTAGGGTTAGGGTTAGGGTTAGGGTTAGGGTTAGGGTCATGGTTAGTGTTTGGGTTAGGGTCAGGGTTAGGGTTAGGGTAAGGGTCAGGGTTTGGGTCAGGGTTAGGGTCAGGGTTAGGGTTAGGGTACGGATTAGGGTCATGATTGGGACAGGGTAGTGTACTTTGACGAGGGTTAGTGAGGTGCCCATTGTCACTTCTGCGCATGTCTGCCCTTTTTTGTGACTGCGCATGCGTCAGAAATTTCCAACAATTTTTCTAAGTACAGAGTATGAAAAGTGCCTTTGACCTCAATCTTCAAACAGATGTAGAATGGATTTGAATAGAGATATTTTCATAAAGTTAACTGTTCCTAAAAGATGGAAAGGCGATCTAAAGGATGAAAACTTATTGGTATCACTGAAGTGTACGACCGCACTTTCCGACCTCACTGAAGAAACGTTTGTGCGAGAGTAAAGCCTAACCCCGAAATTAACACCAACTCCCAAACTACAAAAGATAAAGACTTGCGGTCTTCACCAGGGGCTTAATTGTCAAAAAGTACTACCCCTAACGGGGCCGATTTTTTAACATCAAGCCGAACGAAGCATAGGATCATGTTGAAATATTGAAAAGATCGACTATGAAAAGTAGCAAAAACCATAACCTGACCCCCCATCCCTCCAAAACTTTGATTTTTGAGAAGTTCGTGAAAAAACTTAATACGAAAATCCAATCGGTTACCCTCCTAGACTTATCCTTTCCGAGATAAAGCTAGGCCTCCAAAACAACAATTTTAACACATTTGGGGTTTGGGTTAGGGTTAGTGTTTGGGTTAAGGTCAGGGTTAGGGTTAGGGTTAGGGTTAGGGTTAGGGTTAGGGTTAGGGTCATGGTTAGTGTTTGGGTTAGGGTCAGGGTTAGGGTTAGGGTAAGGGTCAGGGTTTGGGTCAGGGTTAGGGTCAGGGTTAGGGTTAGGGAACGGATTAGGGTCATGATTGGGACAGGGTAGTGTACTTTGACGAGGGTTAGTGAGGTGCCCATTGTCACTTCTGCGCATGTCTGCCCTTTTTTGTGACTGCGCATGCGTCAGAAATTTCCAACAATTTTTCTAAGTACAGAGTATGAAAAGTGCCTTTGACCTCAATCTTCAAACAGATGTAGAATGGATTTGAATAGAGATATTTTCATAAAGTTAACTGTTCCTAAAAGATGGAAAGGCGATCTAAAGGATGAAAACTTATTGGTATCACTGAAGTGTACGACCGCACTTTCCGACCTCACTGAAGAAACGTTTGTGCGAGAGTAAAGCCTAACCCCGAAATTAACACCAACTCCCAAACTACAAAAGATAAAGACTTGCGGTCTTCACCAGGGGCTTAATTGTCAAAAAGTACTACCCCTAACGGGGCCGATTTTTTAACATCAAGCCGAACGAAGCATAGGATCATGTTGAAATATTGAAAAGATCGACTATGAAAAGTAGCAAAAACCATAACCTGACCCCCCATCCCTCCAAAACTTTGATTTTTGAGAAGTTCGTGAAAAAACTTAATACGAAAATCCAATCGGTTACCCTCCTAGACTTATCCTTTCCGAGATAAAGCTAGGCCTCCAAAACAACAATTTTAACACATTTGGGGTTTGGGTTAGGGTTAGTGTTTGGGTTAAGGTCAGGGTTAGGGTTAGGGTTAGGGTTAGGGTTAGGGTTAGGGTTAGGGTCATGGTTAGTGTTTGGGTTAGGGTCAGGGTTAGGGTTAGGGTAAGGGTCAGGGTTTGGGTCAGGGTTAGGGTCAGGGTTAGGGTTAGGGAACGGATTAGGGTCATGATTGGGACAGGGTAGTGTACTTTGACGAGGGTTAGTGAGGTGCCCATTGTCACTTCTGCGCATGTCTGCCCTTTTTTGTGACTGCGCATGCGTCAGAAATTTCCAACAATTTTTCTAAGTACAGAGTATGAAAAGTGCCTTTGACCTCAATCTTCAAACAGATGTAGAATGGATTTGAATAGAGATATTTTCATAAAGTTAACTGTTCCTAAAAGATGGAAAGGCGATCTAAAGGATGAAAACTTATTGGTATCACTGAAGTGTACGACCGCACTTTCCGACCTCACTGAAGAAACGTTTGTGCGAGAGTAAAGCCTAACCCCGAAATTAACACCAACTCCCAAACTACAAAAGATAAAGACTTGCGGTCTTCACCAGGGGCTTAATTGTCAAAAAGTACTACCCCTAACGGGGCCGATTTTTTAACATCAAGCCGAACGAAGCATAGGATCATGTTGAAATATTGAAAAGATCGACTATGAAAAGTAGCAAAAACCATAACCTGACCCCCCATCCCTCCAAAACTTTGATTTTTGAGAAGTTCGTGAAAAAACTTAATACGAAAATCCAATCGGTTACCCTCCTAGACTTATCCTTTCCGAGATAAAGCTAGGCCTCCAAAACAACAATTTTAACACATTTGGGGTTTGGGTTAGGGTTAGTGTTTGGGTTAAGGTCAGGGTTAGGGTTAGGGTTAGGGTTAGGGTTAGGGTTAGGGTTAGGGTCATGGTTAGTGTTTGGGTTAGGGTCAGGGTTAGGGTTAGGGTAAGGGTCAGGGTTTGGGTCAGGGTTAGGGTCAGGGTTAGGGTTAGGGAACGGATTAGGGTCATGATTGGGACAGGGTAGTGTACTTTGACGAGGGTTAGTGAGGTGCCCATTGTCACTTCTGCGCATGTCTGCCCTTTTTTGTGACTGCGCATGCGTCAGAAATTTCCAACAATTTTTCTAAGTACAGAGTATGAAAAGTGCCTTTGACCTCAATCTTCAAACAGATGTAGAATGGATTTGAATAGAGATATTTTCATAAAGTTAACTGTTCCTAAAAGATGGAAAGGCGATCTAAAGGATGAAAACTTATTGGTATCACTGAAGTGTACGACCGCACTTTCCGACCTCACTGAAGAAACGTTTGTGCGAGAGTAAAGCCTAACCCCGAAATTAACACCAACTCCCAAACTACAAAAGATAAAGACTTGCGGTCTTCACCAGGGGCTTAATTGTCAAAAAGTACTACCCCTAACGGGGCCGATTTTTTAACATCAAGCCGAACGAAGCATAGGATCATGTTGAAATATTGAAAAGATCGACTATGAAAAGTAGCAAAAACCATAACCTGACCCCCCATCCCTCCAAAACTTTGATTTTTGAGAAGTTCGTGAAAAAACTTAATACGAAAATCCAATCGGTTACCCTCCTAGACTTATCCTTTCCGAGATAAAGCTAGGCCTCCAAAACAACAATTTTAACACATTTGGGGTTTGGGTTAGGGTTAGTGTTTGGGTTAAGGTCAGGGTTAGGGTTAGGGTTAGGGTTAGGGTTAGGGTTAGGGTTAGGGTCATGGTTAGTGTTTGGGTTAGGGTCAGGGTTAGGGTTAGGGTAAGGGTCAGGGTTTGGGTCAGGGTTAGGGTCAGGGTTAGGGTTAGGGAACGGATTAGGGTCATGATTGGGACAGGGTAGTGTACTTTGACGAGGGTTAGTGAGGTGCCCATTGTCACTTCTGCGCATGTCTGCCCTTTTTTGTGACTGCGCATGCGTCAGAAATTTCCAACAATTTTTCTAAGTACAGAGTATGAAAAGTGCCTTTGACCTCAATCTTCAAACAGATGTAGAATGGATTTGAATAGAGATATTTTCATAAAGTTAACTGTTCCTAAAAGATGGAAAGGCGATCTAAAGGATGAAAACTTATTGGTATCACTGAAGTGTACGACCGCACTTTCCGACCTCACTGAAGAAACGTTTGTGCGAGAGTAAAGCCTAACCCCGAAATTAACACCAACTCCCAAACTACAAAAGATAAAGACTTGCGGTCTTCACCAGGGGCTTAATTGTCAAAAAGTACTACCCCTAACGGGGCCGATTTTTTAACATCAAGCCGAACGAAGCATAGGATCATGTTGAAATATTGAAAAGATCGACTATGAAAAGTAGCAAAAACCATAACCTGACCCCCCATCCCTCCAAAACTTTGATTTTTGAGAAGTTCGTGAAAAAACTTAATACGAAAATCCAATCGGTTACCCTCCTAGACTTATCCTTTCCGAGATAAAGCTAGGCCTCCAAAACAACAATTTTAACACATTTGGGGTTTGGGTTAGGGTTAGTGTTTGGGTTAAGGTCAGGGTTAGGGTTAGGGTTAGGGTTAGGGTTAGGGTTAGGGTTAGGGTCATGGTTAGTGTTTGGGTTAGGGTCAGGGTTAGGGTTAGGGTAAGGGTCAGGGTTTGGGTCAGGGTTAGGGTCAGGGTTAGGGTTAGGGAACGGATTAGGGTCATGATTGGGACAGGGTAGTGTACTTTGACGAGGGTTAGTGAGGTGCCCATTGTCACTTCTGCGCATGTCTGCCCTTTTTTGTGACTGCGCATGCGTCAGAAATTTCCAACAATTTTTCTAAGTACAGAGTATGAAAAGTGCCTTTGACCTCAATCTTCAAACAGATGTAGAATGGATTTGAATAGAGATATTTTCATAAAGTTAACTGTTCCTAAAAGATGGAAAGGCGATCTAAAGGATGAAAACTTATTGGTATCACTGAAGTGTACGACCGCACTTTCCGACCTCACTGAAGAAACGTTTGTGCGAGAGTAAAGCCTAACCCCGAAATTAACACCAACTCCCAAACTACAAAAGATAAAGACTTGCGGTCTTCACCAGGGGCTTAATTGTCAAAAAGTACTACCCCTAACGGGGCCGATTTTTTAACATCAAGCCGAACGAAGCATAGGATCATGTTGAAATATTGAAAAGATCGACTATGAAAAGTAGCAAAAACCATAACCTGACCCCCCATCCCTCCAAAACTTTGATTTTTGAGAAGTTCGTGAAAAAACTTAATACGAAAATCCAATCGGTTACCCTCCTAGACTTATCCTTTCCGAGATAAAGCTAGGCCTCCAAAACAACAATTTTAACACATTTGGGGTTTGGGTTAGGGTTAGTGTTTGGGTTAAGGTCAGGGTTAGGGTTAGGGTTAGGGTTAGGGTTAGGGTTAGGGTTAGGGTCATGGTTAGTGTTTGGGTTAGGGTCAGGGTTAGGGTTAGGGTAAGGGTCAGGGTTTGGGTCAGGGTTAGGGTCAGGGTTAGGGTTAGGGAACGGATTAGGGTCATGATTGGGACAGGGTAGTGTACTTTGACGAGGGTTAGTGAGGTGCCCATTGTCACTTCTGCGCATGTCTGCCCTTTTTTGTGACTGCGCATGCGTCAGAAATTTCCAACAATTTTTCTAAGTACAGAGTATGAAAAGTGCCTTTGACCTCAATCTTCAAACAGATGTAGAATGGATTTGAATAGAGATATTTTCATAAAGTTAACTGTTCCTAAAAGATGGAAAGGCGATCTAAAGGATGAAAACTTATTGGTATCACTGAAGTGTACGACCGCACTTTCCGACCTCACTGAAGAAACGTTTGTGCGAGAGTAAAGCCTAACCCCGAAATTAACACCAACTCCCAAACTACAAAAGATAAAGACTTGCGGTCTTCACCAGGGGCTTAATTGTCAAAAAGTACTACCCCTAACGGGGCCGATTTTTTAACATCAAGCCGAACGAAGCATAGGATCATGTTGAAATATTGAAAAGATCGACTATGAAAAGTAGCAAAAACCATAACCTGACCCCCCATCCCTCCAAAACTTTGATTTTTGAGAAGTTCGTGAAAAAACTTAATACGAAAATCCAATCGGTTACCCTCCTAGACTTATCCTTTCCGAGATAAAGCTAGGCCTCCAAAACAACAATTTTAACACATTTGGGGTTTGGGTTAGGGTTAGTGTTTGGGTTAAGGTCAGGGTTAGGGTTAGGGTTAGGGTTAGGGTTAGGGTTAGGGTTAGGGTCATGGTTAGTGTTTGGGTTAGGGTCAGGGTTAGGGTTAGGGTAAGGGTCAGGGTTTGGGTCAGGGTTAGGGTCAGGGTTAGGGTTAGGGAACGGATTAGGGTCATGATTGGGACAGGGTAGTGTACTTTGACGAGGGTTAGTGAGGTGCCCATTGTCACTTCTGCGCATGTCTGCCCTTTTTTGTGACTGCGCATGCGTCAGAAATTTCCAACAATTTTTCTAAGTACAGAGTATGAAAAGTGCCTTTGACCTCAATCTTCAAACAGATGTAGAATGGATTTGAATAGAGATATTTTCATAAAGTTAACTGTTCCTAAAAGATGGAAAGGCGATCTAAAGGATGAAAACTTATTGGTATCACTGAAGTGTACGACCGCACTTTCCGACCTCACTGAAGAAACGTTTGTGCGAGAGTAAAGCCTAACCCCGAAATTAACACCAACTCCCAAACTACAAAAGATAAAGACTTGCGGTCTTCACCAGGGGCTTAATTGTCAAAAAGTACTACCCCTAACGGGGCCGATTTTTTAACATCAAGCCGAACGAAGCATAGGATCATGTTGAAATATTGAAAAGATCGACTATGAAAAGTAGCAAAAACCATAACCTGACCCCCCATCCCTCCAAAACTTTGATTTTTGAGAAGTTCGTGAAAAAACTTAATACGAAAATCCAATCGGTTACCCTCCTAGACTTATCCTTTCCGAGATAAAGCTAGGCCTCCAAAACAACAATTTTAACACATTTGGGGTTTGGGTTAGGGTTAGTGTTTGGGTTAAGGTCAGGGTTAGGGTTAGGGTTAGGGTTAGGGTTAGGGTTAGGGTTAGGGTCATGGTTAGTGTTTGGGTTAGGGTCAGGGTTAGGGTTAGGGTAAGGGTCAGGGTTTGGGTCAGGGTTAGGGTCAGGGTTAGGGTTAGGGAACGGATTAGGGTCATGATTGGGACAGGGTAGTGTACTTTGACGAGGGTTAGTGAGGTGCCCATTGTCACTTCTGCGCATGTCTGCCCTTTTTTGTGACTGCGCATGCGTCAGAAATTTCCAACAATTTTTCTAAGTACAGAGTATGAAAAGTGCCTTTGACCTCAATCTTCAAACAGATGTAGAATGGATTTGAATAGAGATATTTTCATAAAGTTAACTGTTCCTAAAAGATGGAAAGGCGATCTAAAGGATGAAAACTTATTGGTATCACTGAAGTGTACGACCGCACTTTCCGACCTCACTGAAGAAACGTTTGTGCGAGAGTAAAGCCTAACCCCGAAATTAACACCAACTCCCAAACTACAAAAGATAAAGACTTGCGGTCTTCACCAGGGGCTTAATTGTCAAAAAGTACTACCCCTAACGGGGCCGATTTTTTAACATCAAGCCGAACGAAGCATAGGATCATGTTGAAATATTGAAAAGATCGACTATGAAAAGTAGCAAAAACCATAACCTGACCCCCCATCCCTCCAAAACTTTGATTTTTGAGAAGTTCGTGAAAAAACTTAATACGAAAATCCAATCGGTTACCCTCCTAGACTTATCCTTTCCGAGATAAAGCTAGGCCTCCAAAACAACAATTTTAACACATTTGGGGTTTGGGTTAGGGTTAGTGTTTGGGTTAAGGTCAGGGTTAGGGTTAGGGTTAGGGTTAGGGTTAGGGTTAGGGTTAGGGTCATGGTTAGTGTTTGGGTTAGGGTCAGGGTTAGGGTTAGGGTAAGGGTCAGGGTTTGGGTCAGGGTTAGGGTCAGGGTTAGGGTTAGGGAACGGATTAGGGTCATGATTGGGACAGGGTAGTGTACTTTGACGAGGGTTAGTGAGGTGCCCATTGTCACTTCTGCGCATGTCTGCCCTTTTTTGTGACTGCGCATGCGTCAGAAATTTCCAACAATTTTTCTAAGTACAGAGTATGAAAAGTGCCTTTGACCTCAATCTTCAAACAGATGTAGAATGGATTTGAATAGAGATATTTTCATAAAGTTAACTGTTCCTAAAAGATGGAAAGGCGATCTAAAGGATGAAAACTTATTGGTATCACTGAAGTGTACGACCGCACTTTCCGACCTCACTGAAGAAACGTTTGTGCGAGAGTAAAGCCTAACCCCGAAATTAACACCAACTCCCAAACTACAAAAGATAAAGACTTGCGGTCTTCACCAGGGGCTTAATTGTCAAAAAGTACTACCCCTAACGGGGCCGATTTTTTAACATCAAGCCGAACGAAGCATAGGATCATGTTGAAATATTGAAAAGATCGACTATGAAAAGTAGCAAAAACCATAACCTGACCCCCCATCCCTCCAAAACTTTGATTTTTGAGAAGTTCGTGAAAAAACTTAATACGAAAATCCAATCGGTTACCCTCCTAGACTTATCCTTTCCGAGATAAAGCTAGGCCTCCAAAACAACAATTTTAACACATTTGGGGTTTGGGTTAGGGTTAGTGTTTGGGTTAAGGTCAGGGTTAGGGTTAGGGTTAGGGTTAGGGTTAGGGTTAGGGTTAGGGTCATGGTTAGTGTTTGGGTTAGGGTCAGGGTTAGGGTTAGGGTAAGGGTCAGGGTTTGGGTCAGGGTTAGGGTCAGGGTTAGGGTTAGGGAACGGATTAGGGTCATGATTGGGACAGGGTAGTGTACTTTGACGAGGGTTAGTGAGGTGCCCATTGTCACTTCTGCGCATGTCTGCCCTTTTTTGTGACTGCGCATGCGTCAGAAATTTCCAACAATTTTTCTAAGTACAGAGTATGAAAAGTGCCTTTGACCTCAATCTTCAAACAGATGTAGAATGGATTTGAATAGAGATATTTTCATAAAGTTAACTGTTCCTAAAAGATGGAAAGGCGATCTAAAGGATGAAAACTTATTGGTATCACTGAAGTGTACGACCGCACTTTCCGACCTCACTGAAGAAACGTTTGTGCGAGAGTAAAGCCTAACCCCGAAATTAACACCAACTCCCAAACTACAAAAGATAAAGACTTGCGGTCTTCACCAGGGGCTTAATTGTCAAAAAGTACTACCCCTAACGGGGCCGATTTTTTAACATCAAGCCGAACGAAGCATAGGATCATGTTGAAATATTGAAAAGATCGACTATGAAAAGTAGCAAAAACCATAACCTGACCCCCCATCCCTCCAAAACTTTGATTTTTGAGAAGTTCGTGAAAAAACTTAATACGAAAATCCAATCGGTTACCCTCCTAGACTTATCCTTTCCGAGATAAAGCTAGGCCTCCAAAACAACAATTTTAACACATTTGGGGTTTGGGTTAGGGTTAGTGTTTGGGTTAAGGTCAGGGTTAGGGTTAGGGTTAGGGTTAGGGTTAGGGTTAGGGTTAGGGTCATGGTTAGTGTTTGGGTTAGGGTCAGGGTTAGGGTTAGGGTAAGGGTCAGGGTTTGGGTCAGGGTTAGGGTCAGGGTTAGGGTTAGGGAACGGATTAGGGTCATGATTGGGACAGGGTAGTGTACTTTGACGAGGGTTAGTGAGGTGCCCATTGTCACTTCTGCGCATGTCTGCCCTTTTTTGTGACTGCGCATGCGTCAGAAATTTCCAACAATTTTTCTAAGTACAGAGTATGAAAAGTGCCTTTGACCTCAATCTTCAAACAGATGTAGAATGGATTTGAATAGAGATATTTTCATAAAGTTAACTGTTCCTAAAAGATGGAAAGGCGATCTAAAGGATGAAAACTTATTGGTATCACTGAAGTGTACGACCGCACTTTCCGACCTCACTGAAGAAACGTTTGTGCGAGAGTAAAGCCTAACCCCGAAATTAACACCAACTCCCAAACTACAAAAGATAAAGACTTGCGGTCTTCACCAGGGGCTTAATTGTCAAAAAGTACTACCCCTAACGGGGCCGATTTTTTAACATCAAGCCGAACGAAGCATAGGATCATGTTGAAATATTGAAAAGATCGACTATGAAAAGTAGCAAAAACCATAACCTGACCCCCCATCCCTCCAAAACTTTGATTTTTGAGAAGTTCGTGAAAAAACTTAATACGAAAATCCAATCGGTTACCCTCCTAGACTTATCCTTTCCGAGATAAAGCTAGGCCTCCAAAACAACAATTTTAACACATTTGGGGTTTGGGTTAGGGTTAGTGTTTGGGTTAAGGTCAGGGTTAGGGTTAGGGTTAGGGTTAGGGTTAGGGTTAGGGTTAGGGTCATGGTTAGTGTTTGGGTTAGGGTCAGGGTTAGGGTTAGGGTAAGGGTCAGGGTTTGGGTCAGGGTTAGGGTCAGGGTTAGGGTTAGGGAACGGATTAGGGTCATGATTGGGACAGGGTAGTGTACTTTGACGAGGGTTAGTGAGGTGCCCATTGTCACTTCTGCGCATGTCTGCCCTTTTTTGTGACTGCGCATGCGTCAGAAATTTCCAACAATTTTTCTAAGTACAGAGTATGAAAAGTGCCTTTGACCTCAATCTTCAAACAGATGTAGAATGGATTTGAATAGAGATATTTTCATAAAGTTAACTGTTCCTAAAAGATGGAAAGGCGATCTAAAGGATGAAAACTTATTGGTATCACTGAAGTGTACGACCGCACTTTCCGACCTCACTGAAGAAACGTTTGTGCGAGAGTAAAGCCTAACCCCGAAATTAACACCAACTCCCAAACTACAAAAGATAAAGACTTGCGGTCTTCACCAGGGGCTTAATTGTCAAAAAGTACTACCCCTAACGGGGCCGATTTTTTAACATCAAGCCGAACGAAGCATAGGATCATGTTGAAATATTGAAAAGATCGACTATGAAAAGTAGCAAAAACCATAACCTGACCCCCCATCCCTCCAAAACTTTGATTTTTGAGAAGTTCGTGAAAAAACTTAATACGAAAATCCAATCGGTTACCCTCCTAGACTTATCCTTTCCGAGATAAAGCTAGGCCTCCAAAACAACAATTTTAACACATTTGGGGTTTGGGTTAGGGTTAGTGTTTGGGTTAAGGTCAGGGTTAGGGTTAGGGTTAGGGTTAGGGTTAGGGTTAGGGTTAGGGTCATGGTTAGTGTTTGGGTTAGGGTCAGGGTTAGGGTTAGGGTAAGGGTCAGGGTTTGGGTCAGGGTTAGGGTCAGGGTTAGGGTTAGGGAACGGATTAGGGTCATGATTGGGACAGGGTAGTGTACTTTGACGAGGGTTAGTGAGGTGCCCATTGTCACTTCTGCGCATGTCTGCCCTTTTTTGTGACTGCGCATGCGTCAGAAATTTCCAACAATTTTTCTAAGTACAGAGTATGAAAAGTGCCTTTGACCTCAATCTTCAAACAGATGTAGAATGGATTTGAATAGAGATATTTTCATAAAGTTAACTGTTCCTAAAAGATGGAAAGGCGATCTAAAGGATGAAAACTTATTGGTATCACTGAAGTGTACGACCGCACTTTCCGACCTCACTGAAGAAACGTTTGTGCGAGAGTAAAGCCTAACCCCGAAATTAACACCAACTCCCAAACTACAAAAGATAAAGACTTGCGGTCTTCACCAGGGGCTTAATTGTCAAAAAGTACTACCCCTAACGGGGCCGATTTTTTAACATCAAGCCGAACGAAGCATAGGATCATGTTGAAATATTGAAAAGATCGACTATGAAAAGTAGCAAAAACCATAACCTGACCCCCCATCCCTCCAAAACTTTGATTTTTGAGAAGTTCGTGAAAAAACTTAATACGAAAATCCAATCGGTTACCCTCCTAGACTTATCCTTTCCGAGATAAAGCTAGGCCTCCAAAACAACAATTTTAACACATTTGGGGTTTGGGTTAGGGTTAGTGTTTGGGTTAAGGTCAGGGTTAGGGTTAGGGTTAGGGTTAGGGTTAGGGTTAGGGTTAGGGTCATGGTTAGTGTTTGGGTTAGGGTCAGGGTTAGGGTTAGGGTAAGGGTCAGGGTTTGGGTCAGGGTTAGGGTCAGGGTTAGGGTTAGGGAACGGATTAGGGTCATGATTGGGACAGGGTAGTGTACTTTGACGAGGGTTAGTGAGGTGCCCATTGTCACTTCTGCGCATGTCTGCCCTTTTTTGTGACTGCGCATGCGTCAGAAATTTCCAACAATTTTTCTAAGTACAGAGTATGAAAAGTGCCTTTGACCTCAATCTTCAAACAGATGTAGAATGGATTTGAATAGAGATATTTTCATAAAGTTAACTGTTCCTAAAAGATGGAAAGGCGATCTAAAGGATGAAAACTTATTGGTATCACTGAAGTGTACGACCGCACTTTCCGACCTCACTGAAGAAACGTTTGTGCGAGAGTAAAGCCTAACCCCGAAATTAACACCAACTCCCAAACTACAAAAGATAAAGACTTGCGGTCTTCACCAGGGGCTTAATTGTCAAAAAGTACTACCCCTAACGGGGCCGATTTTTTAACATCAAGCCGAACGAAGCATAGGATCATGTTGAAATATTGAAAAGATCGACTATGAAAAGTAGCAAAAACCATAACCTGACCCCCCATCCCTCCAAAACTTTGATTTTTGAGAAGTTCGTGAAAAAACTTAATACGAAAATCCAATCGGTTACCCTCCTAGACTTATCCTTTCCGAGATAAAGCTAGGCCTCCAAAACAACAATTTTAACACATTTGGGGTTTGGGTTAGGGTTAGTGTTTGGGTTAAGGTCAGGGTTAGGGTTAGGGTTAGGGTTAGGGTTAGGGTTAGGGTTAGGGTCATGGTTAGTGTTTGGGTTAGGGTCAGGGTTAGGGTTAGGGTAAGGGTCAGGGTTTGGGTCAGGGTTAGGGTCAGGGTTAGGGTTAGGGAACGGATTAGGGTCATGATTGGGACAGGGTAGTGTACTTTGACGAGGGTTAGTGAGGTGCCCATTGTCACTTCTGCGCATGTCTGCCCTTTTTTGTGACTGCGCATGCGTCAGAAATTTCCAACAATTTTTCTAAGTACAGAGTATGAAAAGTGCCTTTGACCTCAATCTTCAAACAGATGTAGAATGGATTTGAATAGAGATATTTTCATAAAGTTAACTGTTCCTAAAAGATGGAAAGGCGATCTAAAGGATGAAAACTTATTGGTATCACTGAAGTGTACGACCGCACTTTCCGACCTCACTGAAGAAACGTTTGTGCGAGAGTAAAGCCTAACCCCGAAATTAACACCAACTCCCAAACTACAAAAGATAAAGACTTGCGGTCTTCACCAGGGGCTTAATTGTCAAAAAGTACTACCCCTAACGGGGCCGATTTTTTAACATCAAGCCGAACGAAGCATAGGATCATGTTGAAATATTGAAAAGATCGACTATGAAAAGTAGCAAAAACCATAACCTGACCCCCCATCCCTCCAAAACTTTGATTTTTGAGAAGTTCGTGAAAAAACTTAATACGAAAATCCAATCGGTTACCCTCCTAGACTTATCCTTTCCGAGATAAAGCTAGGCCTCCAAAACAACAATTTTAACACATTTGGGGTTTGGGTTAGGGTTAGTGTTTGGGTTAAGGTCAGGGTTAGGGTTAGGGTTAGGGTTAGGGTTAGGGTTAGGGTTAGGGTCATGGTTAGTGTTTGGGTTAGGGTCAGGGTTAGGGTTAGGGTAAGGGTCAGGGTTTGGGTCAGGGTTAGGGTCAGGGTTAGGGTTAGGGAACGGATTAGGGTCATGATTGGGACAGGGTAGTGTACTTTGACGAGGGTTAGTGAGGTGCCCATTGTCACTTCTGCGCATGTCTGCCCTTTTTTGTGACTGCGCATGCGTCAGAAATTTCCAACAATTTTTCTAAGTACAGAGTATGAAAAGTGCCTTTGACCTCAATCTTCAAACAGATGTAGAATGGATTTGAATAGAGATATTTTCATAAAGTTAACTGTTCCTAAAAGATGGAAAGGCGATCTAAAGGATGAAAACTTATTGGTATCACTGAAGTGTACGACCGCACTTTCCGACCTCACTGAAGAAACGTTTGTGCGAGAGTAAAGCCTAACCCCGAAATTAACACCAACTCCCAAACTACAAAAGATAAAGACTTGCGGTCTTCACCAGGGGCTTAATTGTCAAAAAGTACTACCCCTAACGGGGCCGATTTTTTAACATCAAGCCGAACGAAGCATAGGATCATGTTGAAATATTGAAAAGATCGACTATGAAAAGTAGCAAAAACCATAACCTGACCCCCCATCCCTCCAAAACTTTGATTTTTGAGAAGTTCGTGAAAAAACTTAATACGAAAATCCAATCGGTTACCCTCCTAGACTTATCCTTTCCGAGATAAAGCTAGGCCTCCAAAACAACAATTTTAACACATTTGGGGTTTGGGTTAGGGTTAGTGTTTGGGTTAAGGTCAGGGTTAGGGTTAGGGTTAGGGTTAGGGTTAGGGTTAGGGTTAGGGTCATGGTTAGTGTTTGGGTTAGGGTCAGGGTTAGGGTTAGGGTAAGGGTCAGGGTTTGGGTCAGGGTTAGGGTCAGGGTTAGGGTTAGGGAACGGATTAGGGTCATGATTGGGACAGGGTAGTGTACTTTGACGAGGGTTAGTGAGGTGCCCATTGTCACTTCTGCGCATGTCTGCCCTTTTTTGTGACTGCGCATGCGTCAGAAATTTCCAACAATTTTTCTAAGTACAGAGTATGAAAAGTGCCTTTGACCTCAATCTTCAAACAGATGTAGAATGGATTTGAATAGAGATATTTTCATAAAGTTAACTGTTCCTAAAAGATGGAAAGGCGATCTAAAGGATGAAAACTTATTGGTATCACTGAAGTGTACGACCGCACTTTCCGACCTCACTGAAGAAACGTTTGTGCGAGAGTAAAGCCTAACCCCGAAATTAACACCAACTCCCAAACTACAAAAGATAAAGACTTGCGGTCTTCACCAGGGGCTTAATTGTCAAAAAGTACTACCCCTAACGGGGCCGATTTTTTAACATCAAGCCGAACGAAGCATAGGATCATGTTGAAATATTGAAAAGATCGACTATGAAAAGTAGCAAAAACCATAACCTGACCCCCCATCCCTCCAAAACTTTGATTTTTGAGAAGTTCGTGAAAAAACTTAATACGAAAATCCAATCGGTTACCCTCCTAGACTTATCCTTTCCGAGATAAAGCTAGGCCTCCAAAACAACAATTTTAACACATTTGGGGTTTGGGTTAGGGTTAGTGTTTGGGTTAAGGTCAGGGTTAGGGTTAGGGTTAGGGTTAGGGTTAGGGTTAGGGTTAGGGTCATGGTTAGTGTTTGGGTTAGGGTCAGGGTTAGGGTTAGGGTAAGGGTCAGGGTTTGGGTCAGGGTTAGGGTCAGGGTTAGGGTTAGGGAACGGATTAGGGTCATGATTGGGACAGGGTAGTGTACTTTGACGAGGGTTAGTGAGGTGCCCATTGTCACTTCTGCGCATGTCTGCCCTTTTTTGTGACTGCGCATGCGTCAGAAATTTCCAACAATTTTTCTAAGTACAGAGTATGAAAAGTGCCTTTGACCTCAATCTTCAAACAGATGTAGAATGGATTTGAATAGAGATATTTTCATAAAGTTAACTGTTCCTAAAAGATGGAAAGGCGATCTAAAGGATGAAAACTTATTGGTATCACTGAAGTGTACGACCGCACTTTCCGACCTCACTGAAGAAACGTTTGTGCGAGAGTAAAGCCTAACCCCGAAATTAACACCAACTCCCAAACTACAAAAGATAAAGACTTGCGGTCTTCACCAGGGGCTTAATTGTCAAAAAGTACTACCCCTAACGGGGCCGATTTTTTAACATCAAGCCGAACGAAGCATAGGATCATGTTGAAATATTGAAAAGATCGACTATGAAAAGTAGCAAAAACCATAACCTGACCCCCCATCCCTCCAAAACTTTGATTTTTGAGAAGTTCGTGAAAAAACTTAATACGAAAATCCAATCGGTTACCCTCCTAGACTTATCCTTTCCGAGATAAAGCTAGGCCTCCAAAACAACAATTTTAACACATTTGGGGTTTGGGTTAGGGTTAGTGTTTGGGTTAAGGTCAGGGTTAGGGTTAGGGTTAGGGTTAGGGTTAGGGTTAGGGTTAGGGTCATGGTTAGTGTTTGGGTTAGGGTCAGGGTTAGGGTTAGGGTAAGGGTCAGGGTTTGGGTCAGGGTTAGGGTCAGGGTTAGGGTTAGGGAACGGATTAGGGTCATGATTGGGACAGGGTAGTGTACTTTGACGAGGGTTAGTGAGGTGCCCATTGTCACTTCTGCGCATGTCTGCCCTTTTTTGTGACTGCGCATGCGTCAGAAATTTCCAACAATTTTTCTAAGTACAGAGTATGAAAAGTGCCTTTGACCTCAATCTTCAAACAGATGTAGAATGGATTTGAATAGAGATATTTTCATAAAGTTAACTGTTCCTAAAAGATGGAAAGGCGATCTAAAGGATGAAAACTTATTGGTATCACTGAAGTGTACGACCGCACTTTCCGACCTCACTGAAGAAACGTTTGTGCGAGAGTAAAGCCTAACCCCGAAATTAACACCAACTCCCAAACTACAAAAGATAAAGACTTGCGGTCTTCACCAGGGGCTTAATTGTCAAAAAGTACTACCCCTAACGGGGCCGATTTTTTAACATCAAGCCGAACGAATCATAGGATCATGTTGAAATATTGAAAAGATCGACTATGAAAAGTAGCAAAAACCATAACCTGACCCCCCATCCCTCCAAAACTTTGATTTTTGAGAAGTTCGTGAAAAAACTTAATACGAAAATCCAATCGGTTACCCTCCTAGACTTATCCTTTCCGAGATAAAGCTAGGCCTCCAAAACAACAATTTTAACACATTTGGGGTTTGGGTTAGGGTTAGTGTTTGGGTTAAGGTCAGGGTTAGGGTTAGGGTTAGGGTTAGGGTTAGGGTTAGGGTTAGGGTCATGGTTAGTGTTTGGGTTAGGGTCAGGGTTAGGGTTAGGGTAAGGGTCAGGGTTTGGGTCAGGGTTAGGGTCAGGGTTAGGGTTAGGGAACGGATTAGGGTCATGATTGGGACAGGGTAGTGTACTTTGACGAGGGTTAGTGAGGTGCCCATTGTCACTTCTGCGCATGTCTGCCCTTTTTTGTGACTGCGCATGCGTCAGAAATTTCCAACAATTTTTCTAAGTACAGAGTATGAAAAGTGCCTTTGACCTCAATCTTCAAACAGATGTAGAATGGATTTGAATAGAGATATTTTCATAAAGTTAACTGTTCCTAAAAGATGGAAAGGCGATCTAAAGGATGAAAACTTATTGGTATCACTGAAGTGTACGACCGCACTTTCCGACCTCACTGAAGAAACGTTTGTGCGAGAGTAAAGCCTAACCCCGAAATTAACACCAACTCCCAAACTACAAAAGATAAAGACTTGCGGTCTTCACCAGGGGCTTAATTGTCAAAAAGTACTACCCCTAACGGGGCCGATTTTTTAACATCAAGCCGAACGAAGCATAGGATCATGTTGAAATATTGAAAAGATCGACTATGAAAAGTAGCAAAAACCATAACCTGACCCCCCATCCCTCCAAAACTTTGATTTTTGAGAAGTTCGTGAAAAAACTTAATACGAAAATCCAATCGGTTACCCTCCTAGACTTATCCTTTCCGAGATAAAGCTAGGCCTCCAAAACAACAATTTTAACACATTTGGGGTTTGGGTTAGGGTTAGTGTTTGGGTTAAGGTCAGGGTTAGGGTTAGGGTTAGGGTTAGGGTTAGGGTTAGGGTTAGGGTCATGGTTAGTGTTTGGGTTAGGGTCAGGGTTAGGGTTAGGGTAAGGGTCAGGGTTTGGGTCAGGGTTAGGGTCAGGGTTAGGGTTAGGGAACGGATTAGGGTCATGATTGGGACAGGGTAGTGTACTTTGACGAGGGTTAGTGAGGTGCCCATTGTCACTTCTGCGCATGTCTGCCCTTTTTTGTGACTGCGCATGCGTCAGAAATTTCCAACAATTTTTCTAAGTACAGAGTATGAAAAGTGCCTTTGACCTCAATCTTCAAACAGATGTAGAATGGATTTGAATAGAGATATTTTCATAAAGTTAACTGTTCCTAAAAGATGGAAAGGCGATCTAAAGGATGAAAACTTATTGGTATCACTGAAGTGTACGACCGCACTTTCCGACCTCACTGAAGAAACGTTTGTGCGAGAGTAAAGCCTAACCCCGAAATTAACACCAACTCCCAAACTACAAAAGATAAAGACTTGCGGTCTTCACCAGGGGCTTAATTGTCAAAAAGTACTACCCCTAACGGGGCCGATTTTTTAACATCAAGCCGAACGAAGCATAGGATCATGTTGAAATATTGAAAAGATCGACTATGAAAAGTAGCAAAAACCATAACCTGACCCCCCATCCCTCCAAAACTTTGATTTTTGAGAAGTTCGTGAAAAAACTTAATACGAAAATCCAATCGGTTACCCTCCTAGACTTATCCTTTCCGAGATAAAGCTAGGCCTCCAAAACAACAATTTTAACACATTTGGGGTTTGGGTTAGGGTTAGTGTTTGGGTTAAGGTCAGGGTTAGGGTTAGGGTTAGGGTTAGGGTTAGGGTTAGGGTTAGGGTCATGGTTAGTGTTTGGGTTAGGGTCAGGGTTAGGGTTAGGGTAAGGGTCAGGGTTTGGGTCAGGGTTAGGGTCAGGGTTAGGGTTAGGGAACGGATTAGGGTCATGATTGGGACAGGGTAGTGTACTTTGACGAGGGTTAGTGAGGTGCCCATTGTCACTTCTGCGCATGTCTGCCCTTTTTTGTGACTGCGCATGCGTCAGAAATTTCCAACAATTTTTCTAAGTACAGAGTATGAAAAGTGCCTTTGACCTCAATCTTCAAACAGATGTAGAATGGATTTGAATAGAGATATTTTCATAAAGTTAACTGTTCCTAAAAGATGGAAAGGCGATCTAAAGGATGAAAACTTATTGGTATCACTGAAGTGTACGACCGCACTTTCCGACCTCACTGAAGAAACGTTTGTGCGAGAGTAAAGCCTAACCCCGAAATTAACACCAACTCCCAAACTACAAAAGATAAAGACTTGCGGTCTTCACCAGGGGCTTAATTGTCAAAAAGTACTACCCCTAACGGGGCCGATTTTTTAACATCAAGCCGAACGAAGCATAGGATCATGTTGAAATATTGAAAAGATCGACTATGAAAAGTAGCAAAAACCATAACCTGACCCCCCATCCCTCCAAAACTTTGATTTTTGAGAAGTTCGTGAAAAAACTTAATACGAAAATCCAATCGGTTACCCTCCTAGACTTATCCTTTCCGAGATAAAGCTAGGCCTCCAAAACAACAATTTTAACACATTTGGGGTTTGGGTTAGGGTTAGTGTTTGGGTTAAGGTCAGGGTTAGGGTTAGGGTTAGGGTTAGGGTTAGGGTTAGGGTTAGGGTCATGGTTAGTGTTTGGGTTAGGGTCAGGGTTAGGGTTAGGGTAAGGGTCAGGGTTTGGGT
>NW_027468083.1:25000-54787 GCF_965363235.1 Mytilus galloprovincialis
GGGTTAGGGTTAGGGAACGGATTAGGGTCATGATTGGGACAGGGTAGTGTACTTTGACGAGGGTTAGTGAGGTGCCCATTGTCACTTCTGCGCATGTCTGCCCTTTTTTGTGACTGCGCATGCGTCAGAAATTTCCAACAATTTTTCTAAGTACAGAGTATGAAAAGTGCCTTTGACCTCAATCTTCAAACAGATGTAGAATGGATTTGAATAGAGATATTTTCATAAAGTTAACTGTTCCTAAAAGATGGAAAGGCGATCTAAAGGATGAAAACTTATTGGTATCACTGAAGTGTACGACCGCACTTTCCGACCTCACTGAAGAAACGTTTGTGCGAGAGTAAAGCCTAACCCCGAAATTAACACCAACTCCCAAACTACAAAAGATAAAGACTTGCGGTCTTCACCAGGGGCTTAATTGTCAAAAAGTACTACCCCTAACGGGGCCGATTTTTTAACATCAAGCCGAACGAAGCATAGGATCATGTTGAAATATTGAAAAGATCGACTATGAAAAGTAGCAAAAACCATAACCTGACCCCCCATCCCTCCAAAACTTTGATTTTTGAGAAGTTCGTGAAAAAACTTAATACGAAAATCCAATCGGTTACCCTCCTAGACTTATCCTTTCCGAGATAAAGCTAGGCCTCCAAAACAACAATTTTAACACATTTGGGGTTTGGGTTAGGGTTAGTGTTTGGGTTAAGGTCAGGGTTAGGGTTAGGGTTAGGGTTAGGGTTAGGGTTAGGGTTAGGGTCATGGTTAGTGTTTGGGTTAGGGTCAGGGTTAGGGTTAGGGTAAGGGTCAGGGTTTGGGTCAGGGTTAGGGTCAGGGTTAGGGTTAGGGAACGGATTAGGGTCATGATTGGGACAGGGTAGTGTACTTTGACGAGGGTTAGTGAGGTGCCCATTGTCACTTCTGCGCATGTCTGCCCTTTTTTGTGACTGCGCATGCGTCAGAAATTTCCAACAATTTTTCTAAGTACAGAGTATGAAAAGTGCCTTTGACCTCAATCTTCAAACAGATGTAGAATGGATTTGAATAGAGATATTTTCATAAAGTTAACTGTTCCTAAAAGATGGAAAGGCGATCTAAAGGATGAAAACTTATTGGTATCACTGAAGTGTACGACCGCACTTTCCGACCTCACTGAAGAAACGTTTGTGCGAGAGTAAAGCCTAACCCCGAAATTAACACCAACTCCCAAACTACAAAAGATAAAGACTTGCGGTCTTCACCAGGGGCTTAATTGTCAAAAAGTACTACCCCTAACGGGGCCGATTTTTTAACATCAAGCCGAACGAAGCATAGGATCATGTTGAAATATTGAAAAGATCGACTATGAAAAGTAGCAAAAACCATAACCTGACCCCCCATCCCTCCAAAACTTTGATTTTTGAGAAGTTCGTGAAAAAACTTAATACGAAAATCCAATCGGTTACCCTCCTAGACTTATCCTTTCCGAGATAAAGCTAGGCCTCCAAAACAACAATTTTAACACATTTGGGGTTTGGGTTAGGGTTAGTGTTTGGGTTAAGGTCAGGGTTAGGGTTAGGGTTAGGGTTAGGGTTAGGGTTAGGGTTAGGGTCATGGTTAGTGTTTGGGTTAGGGTCAGGGTTAGGGTTAGGGTAAGGGTCAGGGTTTGGGTCAGGGTTAGGGTCAGGGTTAGGGTTAGGGAACGGATTAGGGTCATGATTGGGACAGGGTAGTGTACTTTGACGAGGGTTAGTGAGGTGCCCATTGTCACTTCTGCGCATGTCTGCCCTTTTTTGTGACTGCGCATGCGTCAGAAATTTCCAACAATTTTTCTAAGTACAGAGTATGAAAAGTGCCTTTGACCTCAATCTTCAAACAGATGTAGAATGGATTTGAATAGAGATATTTTCATAAAGTTAACTGTTCCTAAAAGATGGAAAGGCGATCTAAAGGATGAAAACTTATTGGTATCACTGAAGTGTACGACCGCACTTTCCGACCTCACTGAAGAAACGTTTGTGCGAGAGTAAAGCCTAACCCCGAAATTAACACCAACTCCCAAACTACAAAAGATAAAGACTTGCGGTCTTCACCAGGGGCTTAATTGTCAAAAAGTACTACCCCTAACGGGGCCGATTTTTTAACATCAAGCCGAACGAAGCATAGGATCATGTTGAAATATTGAAAAGATCGACTATGAAAAGTAGCAAAAACCATAACCTGACCCCCCATCCCTCCAAAACTTTGATTTTTGAGAAGTTCGTGAAAAAACTTAATACGAAAATCCAATCGGTTACCCTCCTAGACTTATCCTTTCCGAGATAAAGCTAGGCCTCCAAAACAACAATTTTAACACATTTGGGGTTTGGGTTAGGGTTAGTGTTTGGGTTAAGGTCAGGGTTAGGGTTAGGGTTAGGGTTAGGGTTAGGGTTAGGGTTAGGGTCATGGTTAGTGTTTGGGTTAGGGTCAGGGTTAGGGTTAGGGTAAGGGTCAGGGTTTGGGTCAGGGTTAGGGTCAGGGTTAGGGTTAGGGAACGGATTAGGGTCATGATTGGGACAGGGTAGTGTACTTTGACGAGGGTTAGTGAGGTGCCCATTGTCACTTCTGCGCATGTCTGCCCTTTTTTGTGACTGCGCATGCGTCAGAAATTTCCAACAATTTTTCTAAGTACAGAGTATGAAAAGTGCCTTTGACCTCAATCTTCAAACAGATGTAGAATGGATTTGAATAGAGATATTTTCATAAAGTTAACTGTTCCTAAAAGATGGAAAGGCGATCTAAAGGATGAAAACTTATTGGTATCACTGAAGTGTACGACCGCACTTTCCGACCTCACTGAAGAAACGTTTGTGCGAGAGTAAAGCCTAACCCCGAAATTAACACCAACTCCCAAACTACAAAAGATAAAGACTTGCGGTCTTCACCAGGGGCTTAATTGTCAAAAAGTACTACCCCTAACGGGGCCGATTTTTTAACATCAAGCCGAACGAAGCATAGGATCATGTTGAAATATTGAAAAGATCGACTATGAAAAGTAGCAAAAACCATAACCTGACCCCCCATCCCTCCAAAACTTTGATTTTTGAGAAGTTCGTGAAAAAACTTAATACGAAAATCCAATCGGTTACCCTCCTAGACTTATCCTTTCCGAGATAAAGCTAGGCCTCCAAAACAACAATTTTAACACATTTGGGGTTTGGGTTAGGGTTAGTGTTTGGGTTAAGGTCAGGGTTAGGGTTAGGGTTAGGGTTAGGGTTAGGGTTAGGGTTAGGGTCATGGTTAGTGTTTGGGTTAGGGTCAGGGTTAGGGTTAGGGTAAGGGTCAGGGTTTGGGTCAGGGTTAGGGTCAGGGTTAGGGTTAGGGAACGGATTAGGGTCATGATTGGGACAGGGTAGTGTACTTTGACGAGGGTTAGTGAGGTGCCCATTGTCACTTCTGCGCATGTCTGCCCTTTTTTGTGACTGCGCATGCGTCAGAAATTTCCAACAATTTTTCTAAGTACAGAGTATGAAAAGTGCCTTTGACCTCAATCTTCAAACAGATGTAGAATGGATTTGAATAGAGATATTTTCATAAAGTTAACTGTTCCTAAAAGATGGAAAGGCGATCTAAAGGATGAAAACTTATTGGTATCACTGAAGTGTACGACCGCACTTTCCGACCTCACTGAAGAAACGTTTGTGCGAGAGTAAAGCCTAACCCCGAAATTAACACCAACTCCCAAACTACAAAAGATAAAGACTTGCGGTCTTCACCAGGGGCTTAATTGTCAAAAAGTACTACCCCTAACGGGGCCGATTTTTTAACATCAAGCCGAACGAAGCATAGGATCATGTTGAAATATTGAAAAGATCGACTATGAAAAGTAGCAAAAACCATAACCTGACCCCCCATCCCTCCAAAACTTTGATTTTTGAGAAGTTCGTGAAAAAACTTAATACGAAAATCCAATCGGTTACCCTCCTAGACTTATCCTTTCCGAGATAAAGCTAGGCCTCCAAAACAACAATTTTAACACATTTGGGGTTTGGGTTAGGGTTAGTGTTTGGGTTAAGGTCAGGGTTAGGGTTAGGGTTAGGGTTAGGGTTAGGGTTAGGGTTAGGGTCATGGTTAGTGTTTGGGTTAGGGTCAGGGTTAGGGTTAGGGTAAGGGTCAGGGTTTGGGTCAGGGTTAGGGTCAGGGTTAGGGTTAGGGAACGGATTAGGGTCATGATTGGGACAGGGTAGTGTACTTTGACGAGGGTTAGTGAGGTGCCCATTGTCACTTCTGCGCATGTCTGCCCTTTTTTGTGACTGCGCATGCGTCAGAAATTTCCAACAATTTTTCTAAGTACAGAGTATGAAAAGTGCCTTTGACCTCAATCTTCAAACAGATGTAGAATGGATTTGAATAGAGATATTTTCATAAAGTTAACTGTTCCTAAAAGATGGAAAGGCGATCTAAAGGATGAAAACTTATTGGTATCACTGAAGTGTACGACCGCACTTTCCGACCTCACTGAAGAAACGTTTGTGCGAGAGTAAAGCCTAACCCCGAAATTAACACCAACTCCCAAACTACAAAAGATAAAGACTTGCGGTCTTCACCAGGGGCTTAATTGTCAAAAAGTACTACCCCTAACGGGGCCGATTTTTTAACATCAAGCCGAACGAAGCATAGGATCATGTTGAAATATTGAAAAGATCGACTATGAAAAGTAGCAAAAACCATAACCTGACCCCCCATCCCTCCAAAACTTTGATTTTTGAGAAGTTCGTGAAAAAACTTAATACGAAAATCCAATCGGTTACCCTCCTAGACTTATCCTTTCCGAGATAAAGCTAGGCCTCCAAAACAACAATTTTAACACATTTGGGGTTTGGGTTAGGGTTAGTGTTTGGGTTAAGGTCAGGGTTAGGGTTAGGGTTAGGGTTAGGGTTAGGGTTAGGGTTAGGGTCATGGTTAGTGTTTGGGTTAGGGTCAGGGTTAGGGTTAGGGTAAGGGTCAGGGTTTGGGTCAGGGTTAGGGTCAGGGTTAGGGTTAGGGAACGGATTAGGGTCATGATTGGGACAGGGTAGTGTACTTTGACGAGGGTTAGTGAGGTGCCCATTGTCACTTCTGCGCATGTCTGCCCTTTTTTGTGACTGCGCATGCGTCAGAAATTTCCAACAATTTTTCTAAGTACAGAGTATGAAAAGTGCCTTTGACCTCAATCTTCAAACAGATGTAGAATGGATTTGAATAGAGATATTTTCATAAAGTTAACTGTTCCTAAAAGATGGAAAGGCGATCTAAAGGATGAAAACTTATTGGTATCACTGAAGTGTACGACCGCACTTTCCGACCTCACTGAAGAAACGTTTGTGCGAGAGTAAAGCCTAACCCCGAAATTAACACCAACTCCCAAACTACAAAAGATAAAGACTTGCGGTCTTCACCAGGGGCTTAATTGTCAAAAAGTACTACCCCTAACGGGGCCGATTTTTTAACATCAAGCCGAACGAAGCATAGGATCATGTTGAAATATTGAAAAGATCGACTATGAAAAGTAGCAAAAACCATAACCTGACCCCCCATCCCTCCAAAACTTTGATTTTTGAGAAGTTCGTGAAAAAACTTAATACGAAAATCCAATCGGTTACCCTCCTAGACTTATCCTTTCCGAGATAAAGCTAGGCCTCCAAAACAACAATTTTAACACATTTGGGGTTTGGGTTAGGGTTAGTGTTTGGGTTAAGGTCAGGGTTAGGGTTAGGGTTAGGGTTAGGGTTAGGGTTAGGGTTAGGGTCATGGTTAGTGTTTGGGTTAGGGTCAGGGTTAGGGTTAGGGTAAGGGTCAGGGTTTGGGTCAGGGTTAGGGTCAGGGTTAGGGTTAGGGAACGGATTAGGGTCATGATTGGGACAGGGTAGTGTACTTTGACGAGGGTTAGTGAGGTGCCCATTGTCACTTCTGCGCATGTCTGCCCTTTTTTGTGACTGCGCATGCGTCAGAAATTTCCAACAATTTTTCTAAGTACAGAGTATGAAAAGTGCCTTTGACCTCAATCTTCAAACAGATGTAGAATGGATTTGAATAGAGATATTTTCATAAAGTTAACTGTTCCTAAAAGATGGAAAGGCGATCTAAAGGATGAAAACTTATTGGTATCACTGAAGTGTACGACCGCACTTTCCGACCTCACTGAAGAAACGTTTGTGCGAGAGTAAAGCCTAACCCCGAAATTAACACCAACTCCCAAACTACAAAAGATAAAGACTTGCGGTCTTCACCAGGGGCTTAATTGTCAAAAAGTACTACCCCTAACGGGGCCGATTTTTTAACATCAAGCCGAACGAAGCATAGGATCATGTTGAAATATTGAAAAGATCGACTATGAAAAGTAGCAAAAACCATAACCTGACCCCCCATCCCTCCAAAACTTTGATTTTTGAGAAGTTCGTGAAAAAACTTAATACGAAAATCCAATCGGTTACCCTCCTAGACTTATCCTTTCCGAGATAAAGCTAGGCCTCCAAAACAACAATTTTAACACATTTGGGGTTTGGGTTAGGGTTAGTGTTTGGGTTAAGGTCAGGGTTAGGGTTAGGGTTAGGGTTAGGGTTAGGGTTAGGGTTAGGGTCATGGTTAGTGTTTGGGTTAGGGTCAGGGTTAGGGTTAGGGTAAGGGTCAGGGTTTGGGTCAGGGTTAGGGTCAGGGTTAGGGTTAGGGAACGGATTAGGGTCATGATTGGGACAGGGTAGTGTACTTTGACGAGGGTTAGTGAGGTGCCCATTGTCACTTCTGCGCATGTCTGCCCTTTTTTGTGACTGCGCATGCGTCAGAAATTTCCAACAATTTTTCTAAGTACAGAGTATGAAAAGTGCCTTTGACCTCAATCTTCAAACAGATGTAGAATGGATTTGAATAGAGATATTTTCATAAAGTTAACTGTTCCTAAAAGATGGAAAGGCGATCTAAAGGATGAAAACTTATTGGTATCACTGAAGTGTACGACCGCACTTTCCGACCTCACTGAAGAAACGTTTGTGCGAGAGTAAAGCCTAACCCCGAAATTAACACCAACTCCCAAACTACAAAAGATAAAGACTTGCGGTCTTCACCAGGGGCTTAATTGTCAAAAAGTACTACCCCTAACGGGGCCGATTTTTTAACATCAAGCCGAACGAAGCATAGGATCATGTTGAAATATTGAAAAGATCGACTATGAAAAGTAGCAAAAACCATAACCTGACCCCCCATCCCTCCAAAACTTTGATTTTTGAGAAGTTCGTGAAAAAACTTAATACGAAAATCCAATCGGTTACCCTCCTAGACTTATCCTTTCCGAGATAAAGCTAGGCCTCCAAAACAACAATTTTAACACATTTGGGGTTTGGGTTAGGGTTAGTGTTTGGGTTAAGGTCAGGGTTAGGGTTAGGGTTAGGGTTAGGGTTAGGGTTAGGGTTAGGGTCATGGTTAGTGTTTGGGTTAGGGTCAGGGTTAGGGTTAGGGTAAGGGTCAGGGTTTGGGTCAGGGTTAGGGTCAGGGTTAGGGTTAGGGAACGGATTAGGGTCATGATTGGGACAGGGTAGTGTACTTTGACGAGGGTTAGTGAGGTGCCCATTGTCACTTCTGCGCATGTCTGCCCTTTTTTGTGACTGCGCATGCGTCAGAAATTTCCAACAATTTTTCTAAGTACAGAGTATGAAAAGTGCCTTTGACCTCAATCTTCAAACAGATGTAGAATGGATTTGAATAGAGATATTTTCATAAAGTTAACTGTTCCTAAAAGATGGAAAGGCGATCTAAAGGATGAAAACTTATTGGTATCACTGAAGTGTACGACCGCACTTTCCGACCTCACTGAAGAAACGTTTGTGCGAGAGTAAAGCCTAACCCCGAAATTAACACCAACTCCCAAACTACAAAAGATAAAGACTTGCGGTCTTCACCAGGGGCTTAATTGTCAAAAAGTACTACCCCTAACGGGGCCGATTTTTTAACATCAAGCCGAACGAAGCATAGGATCATGTTGAAATATTGAAAAGATCGACTATGAAAAGTAGCAAAAACCATAACCTGACCCCCCATCCCTCCAAAACTTTGATTTTTGAGAAGTTCGTGAAAAAACTTAATACGAAAATCCAATCGGTTACCCTCCTAGACTTATCCTTTCCGAGATAAAGCTAGGCCTCCAAAACAACAATTTTAACACATTTGGGGTTTGGGTTAGGGTTAGTGTTTGGGTTAAGGTCAGGGTTAGGGTTAGGGTTAGGGTTAGGGTTAGGGTTAGGGTTAGGGTCATGGTTAGTGTTTGGGTTAGGGTCAGGGTTAGGGTTAGGGTAAGGGTCAGGGTTTGGGTCAGGGTTAGGGTCAGGGTTAGGGTTAGGGAACGGATTAGGGTCATGATTGGGACAGGGTAGTGTACTTTGACGAGGGTTAGTGAGGTGCCCATTGTCACTTCTGCGCATGTCTGCCCTTTTTTGTGACTGCGCATGCGTCAGAAATTTCCAACAATTTTTCTAAGTACAGAGTATGAAAAGTGCCTTTGACCTCAATCTTCAAACAGATGTAGAATGGATTTGAATAGAGATATTTTCATAAAGTTAACTGTTCCTAAAAGATGGAAAGGCGATCTAAAGGATGAAAACTTATTGGTATCACTGAAGTGTACGACCGCACTTTCCGACCTCACTGAAGAAACGTTTGTGCGAGAGTAAAGCCTAACCCCGAAATTAACACCAACTCCCAAACTACAAAAGATAAAGACTTGCGGTCTTCACCAGGGGCTTAATTGTCAAAAAGTACTACCCCTAACGGGGCCGATTTTTTAACATCAAGCCGAACGAAGCATAGGATCATGTTGAAATATTGAAAAGATCGACTATGAAAAGTAGCAAAAACCATAACCTGACCCCCCATCCCTCCAAAACTTTGATTTTTGAGAAGTTCGTGAAAAAACTTAATACGAAAATCCAATCGGTTACCCTCCTAGACTTATCCTTTCCGAGATAAAGCTAGGCCTCCAAAACAACAATTTTAACACATTTGGGGTTTGGGTTAGGGTTAGTGTTTGGGTTAAGGTCAGGGTTAGGGTTAGGGTTAGGGTTAGGGTTAGGGTTAGGGTTAGGGTCATGGTTAGTGTTTGGGTTAGGGTCAGGGTTAGGGTTAGGGTAAGGGTCAGGGTTTGGGTCAGGGTTAGGGTCAGGGTTAGGGTTAGGGAACGGATTAGGGTCATGATTGGGACAGGGTAGTGTACTTTGACGAGGGTTAGTGAGGTGCCCATTGTCACTTCTGCGCATGTCTGCCCTTTTTTGTGACTGCGCATGCGTCAGAAATTTCCAACAATTTTTCTAAGTACAGAGTATGAAAAGTGCCTTTGACCTCAATCTTCAAACAGATGTAGAATGGATTTGAATAGAGATATTTTCATAAAGTTAACTGTTCCTAAAAGATGGAAAGGCGATCTAAAGGATGAAAACTTATTGGTATCACTGAAGTGTACGACCGCACTTTCCGACCTCACTGAAGAAACGTTTGTGCGAGAGTAAAGCCTAACCCCGAAATTAACACCAACTCCCAAACTACAAAAGATAAAGACTTGCGGTCTTCACCAGGGGCTTAATTGTCAAAAAGTACTACCCCTAACGGGGCCGATTTTTTAACATCAAGCCGAACGAAGCATAGGATCATGTTGAAATATTGAAAAGATCGACTATGAAAAGTAGCAAAAACCATAACCTGACCCCCCATCCCTCCAAAACTTTGATTTTTGAGAAGTTCGTGAAAAAACTTAATACGAAAATCCAATCGGTTACCCTCCTAGACTTATCCTTTCCGAGATAAAGCTAGGCCTCCAAAACAACAATTTTAACACATTTGGGGTTTGGGTTAGGGTTAGTGTTTGGGTTAAGGTCAGGGTTAGGGTTAGGGTTAGGGTTAGGGTTAGGGTTAGGGTTAGGGTCATGGTTAGTGTTTGGGTTAGGGTCAGGGTTAGGGTTAGGGTAAGGGTCAGGGTTTGGGTCAGGGTTAGGGTCAGGGTTAGGGTTAGGGAACGGATTAGGGTCATGATTGGGACAGGGTAGTGTACTTTGACGAGGGTTAGTGAGGTGCCCATTGTCACTTCTGCGCATGTCTGCCCTTTTTTGTGACTGCGCATGCGTCAGAAATTTCCAACAATTTTTCTAAGTACAGAGTATGAAAAGTGCCTTTGACCTCAATCTTCAAACAGATGTAGAATGGATTTGAATAGAGATATTTTCATAAAGTTAACTGTTCCTAAAAGATGGAAAGGCGATCTAAAGGATGAAAACTTATTGGTATCACTGAAGTGTACGACCGCACTTTCCGACCTCACTGAAGAAACGTTTGTGCGAGAGTAAAGCCTAACCCCGAAATTAACACCAACTCCCAAACTACAAAAGATAAAGACTTGCGGTCTTCACCAGGGGCTTAATTGTCAAAAAGTACTACCCCTAACGGGGCCGATTTTTTAACATCAAGCCGAACGAAGCATAGGATCATGTTGAAATATTGAAAAGATCGACTATGAAAAGTAGCAAAAACCATAACCTGACCCCCCATCCCTCCAAAACTTTGATTTTTGAGAAGTTCGTGAAAAAACTTAATACGAAAATCCAATCGGTTACCCTCCTAGACTTATCCTTTCCGAGATAAAGCTAGGCCTCCAAAACAACAATTTTAACACATTTGGGGTTTGGGTTAGGGTTAGTGTTTGGGTTAAGGTCAGGGTTAGGGTTAGGGTTAGGGTTAGGGTTAGGGTTAGGGTTAGGGTCATGGTTAGTGTTTGGGTTAGGGTCAGGGTTAGGGTTAGGGTAAGGGTCAGGGTTTGGGTCAGGGTTAGGGTCAGGGTTAGGGTTAGGGAACGGATTAGGGTCATGATTGGGACAGGGTAGTGTACTTTGACGAGGGTTAGTGAGGTGCCCATTGTCACTTCTGCGCATGTCTGCCCTTTTTTGTGACTGCGCATGCGTCAGAAATTTCCAACAATTTTTCTAAGTACAGAGTATGAAAAGTGCCTTTGACCTCAATCTTCAAACAGATGTAGAATGGATTTGAATAGAGATATTTTCATAAAGTTAACTGTTCCTAAAAGATGGAAAGGCGATCTAAAGGATGAAAACTTATTGGTATCACTGAAGTGTACGACCGCACTTTCCGACCTCACTGAAGAAACGTTTGTGCGAGAGTAAAGCCTAACCCCGAAATTAACACCAACTCCCAAACTACAAAAGATAAAGACTTGCGGTCTTCACCAGGGGCTTAATTGTCAAAAAGTACTACCCCTAATGGGGCCGATTTTTTAACATCAAGCCGAACGAAGCATAGGATCATGTTGAAATATTGAAAAGATCGACTATGAAAAGTAGCAAAAACCATAACCTGACCCCCCATCCCTCCAAAACTTTGATTTTTGAGAAGTTCGTGAAAAAACTTAATACGAAAATCCAATCGGTTACCCTCCTAGACTTATCCTTTCCGAGATAAAGCTAGGCCTCCAAAACAACAATTTTAACACATTTGGGGTTTGGGTTAGGGTTAGTGTTTGGGTTAAGGTCAGGGTTAGGGTTAGGGTTAGGGTTAGGGTTAGGGTTAGGGTTAGGGTCATGGTTAGTGTTTGGGTTAGGGTCAGGGTTAGGGTTAGGGTAAGGGTCAGGGTTTGGGTCAGGGTTAGGGTCAGGGTTAGGGTTAGGGAACGGATTAGGGTCATGATTGGGACAGGGTAGTGTACTTTGACGAGGGTTAGTGAGGTGCCCATTGTCACTTCTGCGCATGTCTGCCCTTTTTTGTGACTGCGCATGCGTCAGAAATTTCCAACAATTTTTCTAAGTACAGAGTATGAAAAGTGCCTTTGACCTCAATCTTCAAACAGATGTAGAATGGATTTGAATAGAGATATTTTCATAAAGTTAACTGTTCCTAAAAGATGGAAAGGCGATCTAAAGGATGAAAACTTATTGGTATCACTGAAGTGTACGACCGCACTTTCCGACCTCACTGAAGAAACGTTTGTGCGAGAGTAAAGCCTAACCCCGAAATTAACACCAACTCCCAAACTACAAAAGATAAAGACTTGCGGTCTTCACCAGGGGCTTAATTGTCAAAAAGTACTACCCCTAACGGGGCCGATTTTTTAACATCAAGCCGAACGAAGCATAGGATCATGTTGAAATATTGAAAAGATCGACTATGAAAAGTAGCAAAAACCATAACCTGACCCCCCATCCCTCCAAAACTTTGATTTTTGAGAAGTTCGTGAAAAAACTTAATACGAAAATCCAATCGGTTACCCTCCTAGACTTATCCTTTCCGAGATAAAGCTAGGCCTCCAAAACAACAATTTTAACACATTTGGGGTTTGGGTTAGGGTTAGTGTTTGGGTTAAGGTCAGGGTTAGGGTTAGGGTTAGGGTTAGGGTTAGGGTTAGGGTTAGGGTCATGGTTAGTGTTTGGGTTAGGGTCAGGGTTAGGGTTAGGGTAAGGGTCAGGGTTTGGGTCAGGGTTAGGGTCAGGGTTAGGGTTAGGGAACGGATTAGGGTCATGATTGGGACAGGGTAGTGTACTTTGACGAGGGTTAGTGAGGTGCCCATTGTCACTTCTGCGCATGTCTGCCCTTTTTTGTGACTGCGCATGCGTCAGAAATTTCCAACAATTTTTCTAAGTACAGAGTATGAAAAGTGCCTTTGACCTCAATCTTCAAACAGATGTAGAATGGATTTGAATAGAGATATTTTCATAAAGTTAACTGTTCCTAAAAGATGGAAAGGCGATCTAAAGGATGAAAACTTATTGGTATCACTGAAGTGTACGACCGCACTTTCCGACCTCACTGAAGAAACGTTTGTGCGAGAGTAAAGCCTAACCCCGAAATTAACACCAACTCCCAAACTACAAAAGATAAAGACTTGCGGTCTTCACCAGGGGCTTAATTGTCAAAAAGTACTACCCCTAACGGGGCCGATTTTTTAACATCAAGCCGAACGAAGCATAGGATCATGTTGAAATATTGAAAAGATCGACTATGAAAAGTAGCAAAAACCATAACCTGACCCCCCATCCCTCCAAAACTTTGATTTTTGAGAAGTTCGTGAAAAAACTTAATACGAAAATCCAATCGGTTACCCTCCTAGACTTATCCTTTCCGAGATAAAGCTAGGCCTCCAAAACAACAATTTTAACACATTTGGGGTTTGGGTTAGGGTTAGTGTTTGGGTTAAGGTCAGGGTTAGGGTTAGGGTTAGGGTTAGGGTTAGGGTTAGGGTTAGGGTCATGGTTAGTGTTTGGGTTAGGGTCAGGGTTAGGGTTAGGGTAAGGGTCAGGGTTTGGGTCAGGGTTAGGGTCAGGGTTAGGGTTAGGGAACGGATTAGGGTCATGATTGGGACAGGGTAGTGTACTTTGACGAGGGTTAGTGAGGTGCCCATTGTCACTTCTGCGCATGTCTGCCCTTTTTTGTGACTGCGCATGCGTCAGAAATTTCCAACAATTTTTCTAAGTACAGAGTATGAAAAGTGCCTTTGACCTCAATCTTCAAACAGATGTAGAATGGATTTGAATAGAGATATTTTCATAAAGTTAACTGTTCCTAAAAGATGGAAAGGCGATCTAAAGGATGAAAACTTATTGGTATCACTGAAGTGTACGACCGCACTTTCCGACCTCACTGAAGAAACGTTTGTGCGAGAGTAAAGCCTAACCCCGAAATTAACACCAACTCCCAAACTACAAAAGATAAAGACTTGCGGTCTTCACCAGGGGCTTAATTGTCAAAAAGTACTACCCCTAACGGGGCCGATTTTTTAACATCAAGCCGAACGAAGCATAGGATCATGTTGAAATATTGAAAAGATCGACTATGAAAAGTAGCAAAAACCATAACCTGACCCCCCATCCCTCCAAAACTTTGATTTTTGAGAAGTTCGTGAAAAAACTTAATACGAAAATCCAATCGGTTACCCTCCTAGACTTATCCTTTCCGAGATAAAGCTAGGCCTCCAAAACAACAATTTTAACACATTTGGGGTTTGGGTTAGGGTTAGTGTTTGGGTTAAGGTCAGGGTTAGGGTTAGGGTTAGGGTTAGGGTTAGGGTTAGGGTTAGGGTCATGGTTAGTGTTTGGGTTAGGGTCAGGGTTAGGGTTAGGGTAAGGGTCAGGGTTTGGGTCAGGGTTAGGGTCAGGGTTAGGGTTAGGGAACGGATTAGGGTCATGATTGGGACAGGGTAGTGTACTTTGACGAGGGTTAGTGAGGTGCCCATTGTCACTTCTGCGCATGTCTGCCCTTTTTTGTGACTGCGCATGCGTCAGAAATTTCCAACAATTTTTCTAAGTACAGAGTATGAAAAGTGCCTTTGACCTCAATCTTCAAACAGATGTAGAATGGATTTGAATAGAGATATTTTCATAAAGTTAACTGTTCCTAAAAGATGGAAAGGCGATCTAAAGGATGAAAACTTATTGGTATCACTGAAGTGTACGACCGCACTTTCCGACCTCACTGAAGAAACGTTTGTGCGAGAGTAAAGCCTAACCCCGAAATTAACACCAACTCCCAAACTACAAAAGATAAAGACTTGCGGTCTTCACCAGGGGCTTAATTGTCAAAAAGTACTACCCCTAACGGGGCCGATTTTTTAACATCAAGCCGAACGAAGCATAGGATCATGTTGAAATATTGAAAAGATCGACTATGAAAAGTAGCAAAAACCATAACCTGACCCCCCATCCCTCCAAAACTTTGATTTTTGAGAAGTTCGTGAAAAAACTTAATACGAAAATCCAATCGGTTACCCTCCTAGACTTATCCTTTCCGAGATAAAGCTAGGCCTCCAAAACAACAATTTTAACACATTTGGGCTTTGGGTTAGGGTTAGTGTTTGGGTTAAGGTCAGGGTTAGGGTTAGGGTTAGGGTTAGGGTTAGGGTTAGGGTTAGGGTCATGGTTAGTGTTTGGGTTAGGGTCAGGGTTAGGGTTAGGGTAAGGGTCAGGGTTTGGGTCAGGGTTAGGGTCAGGGTTAGGGTTAGGGAACGGATTAGGGTCATGATTGGGACAGGGTAGTGTACTTTGACGAGGGTTAGTGAGGTGCCCATTGTCACTTCTGCGCATGTCTGCCCTTTTTTGTGACTGCGCATGCGTCAGAAATTTCCAACAATTTTTCTAAGTACAGAGTATGAAAAGTGCCTTTGACCTCAATCTTCAAACAGATGTAGAATGGATTTGAATAGAGATATTTTCATAAAGTTAACTGTTCCTAAAAGATGGAAAGGCGATCTAAAGGATGAAAACTTATTGGTATCACTGAAGTGTACGACCGCACTTTCCGACCTCACTGAAGAAACGTTTGTGCGAGAGTAAAGCCTAACCCCGAAATTAACACCAACTCCCAAACTACAAAAGATAAAGACTTGCGGTCTTCACCAGGGGCTTAATTGTCAAAAAGTACTACCCCTAACGGGGCCGATTTTTTAACATCAAGCCGAACGAAGCATAGGATCATGTTGAAATATTGAAAAGATCGACTATGAAAAGTAGCAAAAACCATAACCTGACCCCCCATCCCTCCAAAACTTTGATTTTTGAGAAGTTCGTGAAAAAACTTAATACGAAAATCCAATCGGTTACCCTCCTAGACTTATCCTTTCCGAGATAAAGCTAGGCCTCCAAAACAACAATTTTAACACATTTGGGGTTTGGGTTAGGGTTAGTGTTTGGGTTAAGGTCAGGGTTAGGGTTAGGGTTAGGGTTAGGGTTAGGGTTAGGGTTAGGGTCATGGTTAGTGTTTGGGTTAGGGTCAGGGTTAGGGTTAGGGTAAGGGTCAGGGTTTGGGTCAGGGTTAGGGTCAGGGTTAGGGTTAGGGAACGGATTAGGGTCATGATTGGGACAGGGTAGTGTACTTTGACGAGGGTTAGTGAGGTGCCCATTGTCACTTCTGCGCATGTCTGCCCTTTTTTGTGACTGCGCATGCGTCAGAAATTTCCAACAATTTTTCTAAGTACAGAGTATGAAAAGTGCCTTTGACCTCAATCTTCAAACAGATGTAGAATGGATTTGAATAGAGATATTTTCATAAAGTTAACTGTTCCTAAAAGATGGAAAGGCGATCTAAAGGATGAAAACTTATTGGTATCACTGAAGTGTACGACCGCACTTTCCGACCTCACTGAAGAAACGTTTGTGCGAGAGTAAAGCCTAACCCCGAAATTAACACCAACTCCCAAACTACAAAAGATAAAGACTTGCGGTCTTCACCAGGGGCTTAATTGTCAAAAAGTACTACCCCTAACGGGGCCGATTTTTTAACATCAAGCCGAACGAAGCATAGGATCATGTTGAAATATTGAAAAGATCGACTATGAAAAGTAGCAAAAACCATAACCTGACCCCCCATCCCTCCAAAACTTTGATTTTTGAGAAGTTCGTGAAAAAACTTAATACGAAAATCCAATCGGTTACCCTCCTAGACTTATCCTTTCCGAGATAAAGCTAGGCCTCCAAAACAACAATTTTAACACATTTGGGGTTTGGGTTAGGGTTAGTGTTTGGGTTAAGGTCAGGGTTAGGGTTAGGGTTAGGGTTAGGGTTAGGGTTAGGGTTAGGGTCATGGTTAGTGTTTGGGTTAGGGTCAGGGTTAGGGTTAGGGTAAGGGTCAGGGTTTGGGTCAGGGTTAGGGTCAGGGTTAGGGTTAGGGAACGGATTAGGGTCATGATTGGGACAGGGTAGTGTACTTTGACGAGGGTTAGTGAGGTGCCCATTGTCACTTCTGCGCATGTCTGCCCTTTTTTGTGACTGCGCATGCGTCAGAAATTTCCAACAATTTTTCTAAGTACAGAGTATGAAAAGTGCCTTTGACCTCAATCTTCAAACAGATGTAGAATGGATTTGAATAGAGATATTTTCATAAAGTTAACTGTTCCTAAAAGATGGAAAGGCGATCTAAAGGATGAAAACTTATTGGTATCACTGAAGTGTACGACCGCACTTTCCGACCTCACTGAAGAAACGTTTGTGCGAGAGTAAAGCCTAACCCCGAAATTAACACCAACTCCCAAACTACAAAAGATAAAGACTTGCGGTCTTCACCAGGGGCTTAATTGTCAAAAAGTACTACCCCTAACGGGGCCGATTTTTTAACATCAAGCCGAACGAAGCATAGGATCATGTTGAAATATTGAAAAGATCGACTATGAAAAGTAGCAAAAACCATAACCTGACCCCCCATCCCTCCAAAACTTTGATTTTTGAGAAGTTCGTGAAAAAACTTAATACGAAAATCCAATCGGTTACCCTCCTAGACTTATCCTTTCCGAGATAAAGCTAGGCCTCCAAAACAACAATTTTAACACATTTGGGGTTTGGGTTAGGGTTAGTGTTTGGGTTAAGGTCAGGGTTAGGGTTAGGGTTAGGGTTAGGGTTAGGGTTAGGGTTAGGGTCATGGTTAGTGTTTGGGTTAGGGTCAGGGTTAGGGTTAGGGTAAGGGTCAGGGTTTGGGTCAGGGTTAGGGTCAGGGTTAGGGTTAGGGAACGGATTAGGGTCATGATTGGGACAGGGTAGTGTACTTTGACGAGGGTTAGTGAGGTGCCCATTGTCACTTCTGCGCATGTCTGCCCTTTTTTGTGACTGCGCATGCGTCAGAAATTTCCAACAATTTTTCTAAGTACAGAGTATGAAAAGTGCCTTTGACCTCAATCTTCAAACAGATGTAGAATGGATTTGAATAGAGATATTTTCATAAAGTTAACTGTTCCTAAAAGATGGAAAGGCGATCTAAAGGATGAAAACTTATTGGTATCACTGAAGTGTACGACCGCACTTTCCGACCTCACTGAAGAAACGTTTGTGCGAGAGTAAAGCCTAACCCCGAAATTAACACCAACTCCCAAACTACAAAAGATAAAGACTTGCGGTCTTCACCAGGGGCTTAATTGTCAAAAAGTACTACCCCTAACGGGGCCGATTTTTTAACATCAAGCCGAACGAAGCATAGGATCATGTTGAAATATTGAAAAGATCGACTATGAAAAGTAGCAAAAACCATAACCTGACCCCCCATCCCTCCAAAACTTTGATTTTTGAGAAGTTCGTGAAAAAACTTAATACGAAAATCCAATCGGTTACCCTCCTAGACTTATCCTTTCCGAGATAAAGCTAGGCCTCCAAAACAACAATTTTAACACATTTGGGGTTTGGGTTAGGGTTAGTGTTTGGGTTAAGGTCAGGGTTAGGGTTAGGGTTAGGGTTAGGGTTAGGGTTAGGGTTAGGGTCATGGTTAGTGTTTGGGTTAGGGTCAGGGTTAGGGTTAGGGTAAGGGTCAGGGTTTGGGTCAGGGTTAGGGTCAGGGTTAGGGTTAGGGAACGGATTAGGGTCATGATTGGGACAGGGTAGTGTACTTTGACGAGGGTTAGTGAGGTGCCCATTGTCACTTCTGCGCATGTCTGCCCTTTTTTGTGACTGCGCATGCGTCAGAAATTTCCAACAATTTTTCTAAGTACAGAGTATGAAAAGTGCCTTTGACCTCAATCTTCAAACAGATGTAGAATGGATTTGAATAGAGATATTTTCATAAAGTTAACTGTTCCTAAAAGATGGAAAGGCGATCTAAAGGATGAAAACTTATTGGTATCACTGAAGTGTACGACCGCACTTTCCGACCTCACTGAAGAAACGTTTGTGCGAGAGTAAAGCCTAACCCCGAAATTAACACCAACTCCCAAACTACAAAAGATAAAGACTTGCGGTCTTCACCAGGGGCTTAATTGTCAAAAAGTACTACCCCTAACGGGGCCGATTTTTTAACATCAAGCCGAACGAAGCATAGGATCATGTTGAAATATTGAAAAGATCGACTATGAAAAGTAGCAAAAACCATAACCTGACCCCCCATCCCTCCAAAACTTTGATTTTTGAGAAGTTCGTGAAAAAACTTAATACGAAAATCCAATCGGTTACCCTCCTAGACTTATCCTTTCCGAGATAAAGCTAGGCCTCCAAAACAACAATTTTAACACATTTGGGGTTTGGGTTAGGGTTAGTGTTTGGGTTAAGGTCAGGGTTAGGGTTAGGGTTAGGGTTAGGGTTAGGGTTAGGGTTAGGGTCATGGTTAGTGTTTGGGTTAGGGTCAGGGTTAGGGTTAGGGTAAGGGTCAGGGTTTGGGTCAGGGTTAGGGTCAGGGTTAGGGTTAGGGAACGGATTAGGGTCATGATTGGGACAGGGTAGTGTACTTTGACGAGGGTTAGTGAGGTGCCCATTGTCACTTCTGCGCATGTCTGCCCTTTTTTGTGACTGCGCATGCGTCAGAAATTTCCAACAATTTTTCTAAGTACAGAGTATGAAAAGTGCCTTTGACCTCAATCTTCAAACAGATGTAGAATGGATTTGAATAGAGATATTTTCATAAAGTTAACTGTTCCTAAAAGATGGAAAGGCGATCTAAAGGATGAAAACTTATTGGTATCACTGAAGTGTACGACCGCACTTTCCGACCTCACTGAAGAAACGTTTGTGCGAGAGTAAAGCCTAACCCCGAAATTAACACCAACTCCCAAACTACAAAAGATAAAGACTTGCGGTCTTCACCAGGGGCTTAATTGTCAAAAAGTACTACCCCTAATGGGGCCGATTTTTTAACATCAAGCCGAACGAAGCATAGGATCATGTTGAAATATTGAAAAGATCGACTATGAAAAGTAGCAAAAACCATAACCTGACCCCCCATCCCTCCAAAACTTTGATTTTTGAGAAGTTCGTGAAAAAACTTAATACGAAAATCCAATCGGTTACCCTCCTAGACTTATCCTTTCCGAGATAAAGCTAGGCCTCCAAAACAACAATTTTAACACATTTGGGGTTTGGGTTAGGGTTAGTGTTTGGGTTAAGGTCAGGGTTAGGGTTAGGGTTAGGGTTAGGGTTAGGGTTAGGGTTAGGGTCATGGTTAGTGTTTGGGTTAGGGTCAGGGTTAGGGTTAGGGTAAGGGTCAGGGTTTGGGTCAGGGTTAGGGTCAGGGTTAGGGTTAGGGAACGGATTAGGGTCATGATTGGGACAGGGTAGTGTACTTTGACGAGGGTTAGTGAGGTGCCCATTGTCACTTCTGCGCATGTCTGCCCTTTTTTGTGACTGCGCATGCGTCAGAAATTTCCAACAATTTTTCTAAGTACAGAGTATGAAAAGTGCCTTTGACCTCAATCTTCAAACAGATGTAGAATGGATTTGAATAGAGATATTTTCATAAAGTTAACTGTTCCTAAAAGATGGAAAGGCGATCTAAAGGATGAAAACTTATTGGTATCACTGAAGTGTACGACCGCACTTTCCGACCTCACTGAAGAAACGTTTGTGCGAGAGTAAAGCCTAACCCCGAAATTAACACCAACTCCCAAACTACAAAAGATAAAGACTTGCGGTCTTCACCAGGGGCTTAATTGTCAAAAAGTACTACCCCTAACGGGGCCGATTTTTTAACATCAAGCCGAACGAAGCATAGGATCATGTTGAAATATTGAAAAGATCGACTATGAAAAGTAGCAAAAACCATAACCTGACCCCCCATCCCTCCAAAACTTTGATTTTTGAGAAGTTCGTGAAAAAACTTAATACGAAAATCCAATCGGTTACCCTCCTAGACTTATCCTTTCCGAGATAAAGCTAGGCCTCCAAAACAACAATTTTAACACATTTGGGGTTTGGGTTAGGGTTAGTGTTTGGGTTAAGGTCAGGGTTAGGGTTAGGGTTAGGGTTAGGGTTAGGGTTAGGGTTAGGGTCATGGTTAGTGTTTGGGTTAGGGTCAGGGTTAGGGTTAGGGTAAGGGTCAGGGTTTGGGTCAGGGTTAGGGTCAGGGTTAGGGTTAGGGAACGGATTAGGGTCATGATTGGGACAGGGTAGTGTACTTTGACGAGGGTTAGTGAGGTGCCCATTGTCACTTCTGCGCATGTCTGCCCTTTTTTGTGACTGCGCATGCGTCAGAAATTTCCAACAATTTTTCTAAGTACAGAGTATGAAAAGTGCCTTTGACCTCAATCTTCAAACAGATGTAGAATGGATTTGAATAGAGATATTTTCATAAAGTTAACTGTTCCTAAAAGATGGAAAGGCGATCTAAAGGATGAAAACTTATTGGTATCACTGAAGTGTACGACCGCACTTTCCGACCTCACTGAAGAAACGTTTGTGCGAGAGTAAAGCCTAACCCCGAAATTAACACCAACTCCCAAACTACAAAAGATAAAGACTTGCGGTCTTCACCAGGGGCTTAATTGTCAAAAAGTACTACCCCTAACGGGGCCGATTTTTTAACATCAAGCCGAACGAAGCATAGGATCATGTTGAAATATTGAAAAGATCGACTATGAAAAGTAGCAAAAACCATAACCTGACCCCCCATCCCTCCAAAACTTTGATTTTTGAGAAGTTCGTGAAAAAACTTAATACGAAAATCCAATCGGTTACCCTCCTAGACTTATCCTTTCCGAGATAAAGCTAGGCCTCCAAAACAACAATTTTAACACATTTGGGGTTTGGGTTAGGGTTAGTGTTTGGGTTAAGGTCAGGGTTAGGGTTAGGGTTAGGGTTAGGGTTAGGGTTAGGGTTAGGGTCATGGTTAGTGTTTGGGTTAGGGTCAGGGTTAGGGTTAGGGTAAGGGTCAGGGTTTGGGTCAGGGTTAGGGTCAGGGTTAGGGTTAGGGAACGGATTAGGGTCATGATTGGGACAGGGTAGTGTACTTTGACGAGGGTTAGTGAGGTGCCCATTGTCACTTCTGCGCATGTCTGCCCTTTTTTGTGACTGCGCATGCGTCAGAAATTTCCAACAATTTTTCTAAGTACAGAGTATGAAAAGTGCCTTTGACCTCAATCTTCAAACAGATGTAGAATGGATTTGAATAGAGATATTTTCATAAAGTTAACTGTTCCTAAAAGATGGAAAGGCGATCTAAAGGATGAAAACTTATTGGTATCACTGAAGTGTACGACCGCACTTTCCGACCTCACTGAAGAAACGTTTGTGCGAGAGTAAAGCCTAACCCCGAAATTAACACCAACTCCCAAACTACAAAAGATAAAGACTTGCGGTCTTCACCAGGGGCTTAATTGTCAAAAAGTACTACCCCTAACGGGGCCGATTTTTTAACATCAAGCCGAACGAAGCATAGGATCATGTTGAAATATTGAAAAGATCGACTATGAAAAGTAGCAAAAACCATAACCTGACCCCCCATCCCTCCAAAACTTTGATTTTTGAGAAGTTCGTGAAAAAACTTAATACGAAAATCCAATCGGTTACCCTCCTAGACTTATCCTTTCCGAGATAAAGCTAGGCCTCCAAAACAACAATTTTAACACATTTGGGGTTTGGGTTAGGGTTAGTGTTTGGGTTAAGGTCAGGGTTAGGGTTAGGGTTAGGGTTAGGGTTAGGGTTAGGGTTAGGGTCATGGTTAGTGTTTGGGTTAGGGTCAGGGTTAGGGTTAGGGTAAGGGTCAGGGTTTGGGTCAGGGTTAGGGTCAGGGTTAGGGTTAGGGAACGGATTAGGGTCATGATTGGGACAGGGTAGTGTACTTTGACGAGGGTTAGTGAGGTGCCCATTGTCACTTCTGCGCATGTCTGCCCTTTTTTGTGACTGCGCATGCGTCAGAAATTTCCAACAATTTTTCTAAGTACAGAGTATGAAAAGTGCCTTTGACCTCAATCTTCAAACAGATGTAGAATGGATTTGAATAGAGATATTTTCATAAAGTTAACTGTTCCTAAAAGATGGAAAGGCGATCTAAAGGATGAAAACTTATTGGTATCACTGAAGTGTACGACCGCACTTTCCGACCTCACTGAAGAAACGTTTGTGCGAGAGTAAAGCCTAACCCCGAAATTAACACCAACTCCCAAACTACAAAAGATAAAGACTTGCGGTCTTCACCAGGGGCTTAATTGTCAAAAAGTACTACCCCTAACGGGGCCGATTTTTTAACATCAAGCCGAACGAAGCATAGGATCATGTTGAAATATTGAAAAGATCGACTATGAAAAGTAGCAAAAACCATAACCTGACCCCCCATCCCTCCAAAACTTTGATTTTTGAGAAGTTCGTGAAAAAACTTAATACGAAAATCCAATCGGTTACCCTCCTAGACTTATCCTTTCCGAGATAAAGCTAGGCCTCCAAAACAACAATTTTAACACATTTGGGGTTTGGGTTAGGGTTAGTGTTTGGGTTAAGGTCAGGGTTAGGGTTAGGGTTAGGGTTAGGGTTAGGGTTAGGGTTAGGGTCATGGTTAGTGTTTGGGTTAGGGTCAGGGTTAGGGTTAGGGTAAGGGTCAGGGTTTGGGTCAGGGTTAGGGTCAGGGTTAGGGTTAGGGAACGGATTAGGGTCATGATTGGGACAGGGTAGTGTACTTTGACGAGGGTTAGTGAGGTGCCCATTGTCACTTCTGCGCATGTCTGCCCTTTTTTGTGACTGCGCATGCGTCAGAAATTTCCAACAATTTTTCTAAGTACAGAGTATGAAAAGTGCCTTTGACCTCAATCTTCAAACAGATGTAGAATGGATTTGAATAGAGATATTTTCATAAAGTTAACTGTTCCTAAAAGATGGAAAGGCGATCTAAAGGATGAAAACTTATTGGTATCACTGAAGTGTACGACCGCACTTTCCGACCTCACTGAAGAAACGTTTGTGCGAGAGTAAAGCCTAACCCCGAAATTAACACCAACTCCCAAACTACAAAAGATAAAGACTTGCGGTCTTCACCAGGGGCTTAATTGTCAAAAAGTACTACCCCTAACGGGGCCGATTTTTTAACATCAAGCCGAACGAAGCATAGGATCATGTTGAAATATTGAAAAGATCGACTATGAAAAGTAGCAAAAACCATAACCTGACCCCCCATCCCTCCAAAACTTTGATTTTTGAGAAGTTCGTGAAAAAACTTAATACGAAAATCCAATCGGTTACCCTCCTAGACTTATCCTTTCCGAGATAAAGCTAGGCCTCCAAAACAACAATTTTAACACATTTGGGGTTTGGGTTAGGGTTAGTGTTTGGGTTAAGGTCAGGGTTAGGGTTAGGGTTAGGGTTAGGGTTAGGGTTAGGGTTAGGGTCATGGTTAGTGTTTGGGTTAGGGTCAGGGTTAGGGTTAGGGTAAGGGTCAGGGTTTGGGTCAGGGTTAGGGTCAGGGTTAGGGTTAGGGAACGGATTAGGGTCATGATTGGGACAGGGTAGTGTACTTTGACGAGGGTTAGTGAGGTGCCCATTGTCACTTCTGCGCATGTCTGCCCTTTTTTGTGACTGCGCATGCGTCAGAAATTTCCAACAATTTTTCTAAGTACAGAGTATGAAAAGTGCCTTTGACCTCAATCTTCAAACAGATGTAGAATGGATTTGAATAGAGATATTTTCATAAAGTTAACTGTTCCTAAAAGATGGAAAGGCGATCTAAAGGATGAAAACTTATTGGTATCACTGAAGTGTACGACCGCACTTTCCGACCTCACTGAAGAAACGTTTGTGCGAGAGTAAAGCCTAACCCCGAAATTAACACCAACTCCCAAACTACAAAAGATAAAGACTTGCGGTCTTCACCAGGGGCTTAATTGTCAAAAAGTACTACCCCTAACGGGGCCGATTTTTTAACATCAAGCCGAACGAAGCATAGGATCATGTTGAAATATTGAAAAGATCGACTATGAAAAGTAGCAAAAACCATAACCTGACCCCCCATCCCTCCAAAACTTTGATTTTTGAGAAGTTCGTGAAAAAACTTAATACGAAAATCCAATCGGTTACCCTCCTAGACTTATCCTTTCCGAGATAAAGCTAGGCCTCCAAAACAACAATTTTAACACATTTGGGGTTTGGGTTAGGGTTAGTGTTTGGGTTAAGGTCAGGGTTAGGGTTAGGGTTAGGGTTAGGGTTAGGGTTAGGGTTAGGGTCATGGTTAGTGTTTGGGTTAGGGTCAGGGTTAGGGTTAGGGTAAGGGTCAGGGTTTGGGTCAGGGTTAGGGTCAGGGTTAGGGTTAGGGAACGGATTAGGGTCATGATTGGGACAGGGTAGTGTACTTTGACGAGGGTTAGTGAGGTGCCCATTGTCACTTCTGCGCATGTCTGCCCTTTTTTGTGACTGCGCATGCGTCAGAAATTTCCAACAATTTTTCTAAGTACAGAGTATGAAAAGTGCCTTTGACCTCAATCTTCAAACAGATGTAGAATGGATTTGAATAGAGATATTTTCATAAAGTTAACTGTTCCTAAAAGATGGAAAGGCGATCTAAAGGATGAAAACTTATTGGTATCACTGAAGTGTACGACCGCACTTTCCGACCTCACTGAAGAAACGTTTGTGCGAGAGTAAAGCCTAACCCCGAAATTAACACCAACTCCCAAACTACAAAAGATAAAGACTTGCGGTCTTCACCAGGGGCTTAATTGTCAAAAAGTACTACCCCTAACGGGGCCGATTTTTTAACATCAAGCCGAACGAAGCATAGGATCATGTTGAAATATTGAAAAGATCGACTATGAAAAGTAGCAAAAACCATAACCTGACCCCCCATCCCTCCAAAACTTTGATTTTTGAGAAGTTCGTGAAAAAACTTAATACGAAAATCCAATCGGTTACCCTCCTAGACTTATCCTTTCCGAGATAAAGCTAGGCCTCCAAAACAACAATTTTAACACATTTGGGGTTTGGGTTAGGGTTAGTGTTTGGGTTAAGGTCAGGGTTAGGGTTAGGGTTAGGGTTAGGGTTAGGGTTAGGGTTAGGGTCATGGTTAGTGTTTGGGTTAGGGTCAGGGTTAGGGTTAGGGTAAGGGTCAGGGTTTGGGTCAGGGTTAGGGTCAGGGTTAGGGTTAGGGAACGGATTAGGGTCATGATTGGGACAGGGTAGTGTACTTTGACGAGGGTTAGTGAGGTGCCCATTGTCACTTCTGCGCATGTCTGCCCTTTTTTGTGACTGCGCATGCGTCAGAAATTTCCAACAATTTTTCTAAGTACAGAGTATGAAAAGTGCCTTTGACCTCAATCTTCAAACAGATGTAGAATGGATTTGAATAGAGATATTTTCATAAAGTTAACTGTTCCTAAAAGATGGAAAGGCGATCTAAAGGATGAAAACTTATTGGTATCACTGAAGTGTACGACCGCACTTTCCGACCTCACTGAAGAAACGTTTGTGCGAGAGTAAAGCCTAACCCCGAAATTAACACCAACTCCCAAACTACAAAAGATAAAGACTTGCGGTCTTCACCAGGGGCTTAATTGTCAAAAAGTACTACCCCTAACGGGGCCGATTTTTTAACATCAAGCCGAACGAAGCATAGGATCATGTTGAAATATTGAAAAGATCGACTATGAAAAGTAGCAAAAACCATAACCTGACCCCCCATCCCTCCAAAACTTTGATTTTTGAGAAGTTCGTGAAAAAACTTAATACGAAAATCCAATCGGTTACCCTCCTAGACTTATCCTTTCCGAGATAAAGCTAGGCCTCCAAAACAACAATTTTAACACATTTGGGGTTTGGGTTAGGGTTAGTGTTTGGGTTAAGGTCAGGGTTAGGGTTAGGGTTAGGGTTAGGGTTAGGGTTAGGGTTAGGGTCATGGTTAGTGTTTGGGTTAGGGTCAGGGTTAGGGTTAGGGTAAGGGTCAGGGTTTGGGTCAGGGTTAGGGTCAGGGTTAGGGTTAGGGAACGGATTAGGGTCATGATTGGGACAGGGTAGTGTACTTTGACGAGGGTTAGTGAGGTGCCCATTGTCACTTCTGCGCATGTCTGCCCTTTTTTGTGACTGCGCATGCGTCAGAAATTTCCAACAATTTTTCTAAGTACAGAGTATGAAAAGTGCCTTTGACCTCAATCTTCAAACAGATGTAGAATGGATTTGAATAGAGATATTTTCATAAAGTTAACTGTTCCTAAAAGATGGAAAGGCGATCTAAAGGATGAAAACTTATTGGTATCACTGAAGTGTACGACCGCACTTTCCGACCTCACTGAAGAAACGTTTGTGCGAGAGTAAAGCCTAACCCCGAAATTAACACCAACTCCCAAACTACAAAAGATAAAGACTTGCGGTCTTCACCAGGGGCTTAATTGTCAAAAAGTACTACCCCTAACGGGGCCGATTTTTTAACATCAAGCCGAACGAAGCATAGGATCATGTTGAAATATTGAAAAGATCGACTATGAAAAGTAGCAAAAACCATAACCTGACCCCCCATCCCTCCAAAACTTTGATTTTTGAGAAGTTCGTGAAAAAACTTAATACGAAAATCCAATCGGTTACCCTCCTAGACTTATCCTTTCCGAGATAAAGCTAGGCCTCCAAAACAACAATTTTAACACATTTGGGGTTTGGGTTAGGGTTAGTGTTTGGGTTAAGGTCAGGGTTAGGGTTAGGGTTAGGGTTAGGGTTAGGGTTAGGGTTAGGGTCATGGTTAGTGTTTGGGTTAGGGTCAGGGTTAGGGTTAGGGTAAGGGTCAGGGTTTGGGTCAGGGTTAGGGTCAGGGTTAGGGTTAGGGAACGGATTAGGGTCATGATTGGGACAGGGTAGTGTACTTTGACGAGGGTTAGTGAGGTGCCCATTGTCACTTCTGCGCATGTCTGCCCTTTTTTGTGACTGCGCATGCGTCAGAAATTTCCAACAATTTTTCTAAGTACAGAGTATGAAAAGTGCCTTTGACCTCAATCTTCAAACAGATGTAGAATGGATTTGAATAGAGATATTTTCATAAAGTTAACTGTTCCTAAAAGATGGAAAGGCGATCTAAAGGATGAAAACTTATTGGTATCACTGAAGTGTACGACCGCACTTTCCGACCTCACTGAAGAAACGTTTGTGCGAGAGTAAAGCCTAACCCCGAAATTAACACCAACTCCCAAACTACAAAAGATAAAGACTTGCGGTCTTCACCAGGGGCTTAATTGTCAAAAAGTACTACCCCTAACGGGGCCGATTTTTTAACATCAAGCCGAACGAAGCATAGGATCATGTTGAAATATTGAAAAGATCGACTATGAAAAGTAGCAAAAACCATAACCTGACCCCCCATCCCTCCAAAACTTTGATTTTTGAGAAGTTCGTGAAAAAACTTAATACGAAAATCCAATCGGTTACCCTCCTAGACTTATCCTTTCCGAGATAAAGCTAGGCCTCCAAAACAACAATTTTAACACATTTGGGGTTTGGGTTAGGGTTAGTGTTTGGGTTAAGGTCAGGGTTAGGGTTAGGGTTAGGGTTAGGGTTAGGGTTAGGGTTAGGGTCATGGTTAGTGTTTGGGTTAGGGTCAGGGTTAGGGTTAGGGTAAGGGTCAGGGTTTGGGTCAGGGTTAGGGTCAGGGTTAGGGTTAGGGAACGGATTAGGGTCATGATTGGGACAGGGTAGTGTACTTTGACGAGGGTTAGTGAGGTGCCCATTGTCACTTCTGCGCATGTCTGCCCTTTTTTGTGACTGCGCATGCGTCAGAAATTTCCAACAATTTTTCTAAGTACAGAGTATGAAAAGTGCCTTTGACCTCAATCTTCAAACAGATGTAGAATGGATTTGAATAGAGATATTTTCATAAAGTTAACTGTTCCTAAAAGATGGAAAGGCGATCTAAAGGATGAAAACTTATTGGTATCACTGAAGTGTACGACCGCACTTTCCGACCTCACTGAAGAAACGTTTGTGCGAGAGTAAAGCCTAACCCCGAAATTAACACCAACTCCCAAACTACAAAAGATAAAGACTTGCGGTCTTCACCAGGGGCTTAATTGTCAAAAAGTACTACCCCTAACGGGGCCGATTTTTTAACATCAAGCCGAACGAAGCATAGGATCATGTTGAAATATTGAAAAGATCGACTATGAAAAGTAGCAAAAACCATAACCTGACCCCCCATCCCTCCAAAACTTTGATTTTTGAGAAGTTCGTGAAAAAACTTAATACGAAAATCCAATCGGTTACCCTCCTAGACTTATCCTTTCCGAGATAAAGCTAGGCCTCCAAAACAACAATTTTAACACATTTGGGGTTTGGGTTAGGGTTAGTGTTTGGGTTAAGGTCAGGGTTAGGGTTAGGGTTAGGGTTAGGGTTAGGGTTAGGGTTAGGGTCATGGTTAGTGTTTGGGTTAGGGTCAGGGTTAGGGTTAGGGTAAGGGTCAGGGTTTGGGTCAGGGTTAGGGTCAGGGTTAGGGTTAGGGAACGGATTAGGGTCATGATTGGGACAGGGTAGTGTACTTTGACGAGGGTTAGTGAGGTGCCCATTGTCACTTCTGCGCATGTCTGCCCTTTTTTGTGACTGCGCATGCGTCAGAAATTTCCAACAATTTTTCTAAGTACAGAGTATGAAAAGTGCCTTTGACCTCAATCTTCAAACAGATGTAGAATGGATTTGAATAGAGATATTTTCATAAAGTTAACTGTTCCTAAAAGATGGAAAGGCGATCTAAAGGATGAAAACTTATTGGTATCACTGAAGTGTACGACCGCACTTTCCGACCTCACTGAAGAAACGTTTGTGCGAGAGTAAAGCCTAACCCCGAAATTAACACCAACTCCCAAACTACAAAAGATAAAGACTTGCGGTCTTCACCAGGGGCTTAATTGTCAAAAAGTACTACCCCTAACGGGGCCGATTTTTTAACATCAAGCCGAACGAAGCATAGGATCATGTTGAAATATTGAAAAGATCGACTATGAAAAGTAGCAAAAACCATAACCTGACCCCCCATCCCTCCAAAACTTTGATTTTTGAGAAGTTCGTGAAAAAACTTAATACGAAAATCCAATCGGTTACCCTCCTAGACTTATCCTTTCCGAGATAAAGCTAGGCCTCCAAAACAACAATTTTAACACATTTGGGGTTTGGGTTAGGGTTAGTGTTTGGG